>NW_022170596.1:44691489-44707042 GCF_008802855.1 Photinus pyralis | reverse complement strand
GCCTTTCCCTTGGTGCATCTAAAACTGTTAGATATATTAAATTGCACTAGCGCCATCTTATCTTCTATGTATATAGATTTCATTATTTCAAAAATTACTCCAGGTAGCAACAAGAATTTCTCACAGTATGAAACCAATTGTATGAACGGTATATTATGTGATCAAAAATGAGCTGCTGTCGAGTCACCTTTGGAATTTGTTTACGTGGGAAATCGTACTTAACTTCCATTTTCGATCGCCCTTTATAACTTTACAAGAAATGAAGAAACACACACAGAAACAAAGCATAGGTATCTGAAACGCTCATGTCAGTATGTAGTGACGTATCAGTGAATACTGACGCTGCTGGACGAGATAAAGGAAAATTGAGCGAGTCAACACAAAGATAGAGAACAATTATTACTGCGGAGTGAGTTTTTGACTGCACTATTATACATGTTAAGTTTATCATGTATTTTTTAATAAGCCGAAAACTATGGCATAAGGCAACAAACAGAATTTTGAAATTCTGGGTTGGGATAGTGAGGAGGCTAATATTCGGGAAGGTCTTACGTTTTTTCGTAACCGGCCTTGCTTCCTCTTGCTACCCATATCGCACCCGCGCCTGCGTCTGTTACTATATTACTCTTATAATTCCATGTTTCACATTCCAGGACTGTATGGCCTTCCCAATCTGTCTCCCCGCAGTCCTGACACTCTTCGCTTGGTCTTCTCTTTAATCTGTGCGGGTACACTCTGTTTACCCCATTCTCGACTAGGAACTGCTGTACCAGATGATATCCAAATTTCCCATATTTTTCTCCACCCTCTTTGATCCCAGTATTCTATTCCAAGACTGTTTCTCTTCCTACTCTTCCTACCATTTATTTAATGTTTCGGCCCGGCTCTCCTCTACTAACAATCTCAGCGCGATTGTCCGCGCTATCACGAAAAGGTCTTAGGTGGCCACTGTTCCATAGGCAGAGGTACAGTCACTGACTGTGGCCATAATGCTCCATGTCGGCCATGTTTTTTTCCAATTTATCATTGAGCTGATTGGTTTAATCCGAGGTTTAATCGAATTCGGAGATTATGCTGTGGTTACAATTGTCACAATTGTGTCCAGCATGATAAATTTATCACCTTAGTTTCCAGGTTAATTTCCACCAATCCGATGTATTTGGTCAAAACATGGCGGATCTCTCAACTAATCATAAAAAATAACACCACCGTATGATCACGCTGTCCCCTATAGCACCTGCTATGGGCTATGGGCACTTTTTCGGAATCTGTTATCAGAATTTCGATAACAGATTAGATGTAGAAGCTACAGGCTACTACTTGTTTATTTCTTATGCACGCCATATTGGATTTTCGGAATAAGATACAGGATTCAAAATTTGAATGCATCGCCATCATAGCCATGTTGATACAGCAAATATCTAGTTACCCGTGGATGTTTTATGGAGTAATGAATGTCATTTAATTTTGAAATTTTTCTTGCAAATTTGTATAAAAGTATAGTGTGACACGTCATTATTTTTCTTTTTTTGTTCTCTATCTCATTCCGTAAAAATTCAGTATGGCGCCCATAAGTAATAAAGAGAGTACCATGTATCTTCTATATCTAACGTGTTATGGAAATGCTGATAAGTGATAACAGATTCAGATTTTCCGAAAAAAGTGCCCATAGAATGGGAACCGTCCATTTCCGACAGTTAAAGCCAGGGAAAATAAAAACGAAATTTGACATTTTCAGTTTTTCGGTGATATCTCGGTTATTTTCAAAGATTTTTCAAAAATTTTAATTGTATTTTTTTAGTCACTTAAAGGGGCAACTTTGTCCCCATTCAACTTACACCGAGACCATAAGCTACGAGAATCCGCTCGCTAAGAGGTCTTTGAAAGTGTTTTAGAATCTAGAAAATTGGTTAGGCGACATTCACGTCTAATTTTAAGAGTAATGCTCTTCTAGAGATTTCTTCAAGAGTCTTTACTAGCATGAAGAATCTGTAAGGTTATTCCAGAAGCTTCACAAGTTTTATAGAGCTCTCCAACTTGGGTACGAGCCTTAGAAACTTTTACTAGTCTCAAGTTCCCAAATGTTTTTTTCTCAAGAATTCACTTCCACATCTTTTTGGGGACTTTTTCCTGAGCTGTTAATAAACTGAACAAAGATTGTTTACTTTCCAGCAGCTTTAAAAGCTTTTGAAAATCTCTAAGTCTTAAACAGTGGCGGACTGGCAAATTGAACTGGCCCGGGCAACCGAACAGCACCGGCCACATAACGGGGGGTTGGATCCGAAATTTTTCTCCAAAGTAACCCCCTAAAATAGCATTTTAAAGCATTTACACTTGTTCCAAAATCGATTACAAATGTAGTTTTTTGGGGGGACACCCGACACCGTACGACCGATGACCGCACCGGCGCCGGCCCAAAGTACAGCGGCCCACCGGGCACTTGCCCGGTTGCCCGCCGGCCCAGTCCGCCACTGGTCTTAAAGAGTCTTCAAAAATCTATATGATTCTCCATTGGGTCTCGAAAAGTCTCGCAAGGTACTCCAAAGACTTCCTAGATGCTTTCAGAACCTTTAATTCGTTTTGGAGGCTTTGAGAGGCCATAACTTATTTATTTATTTAAAAAAAAGCTATTCGAGATACCTAATTAAATAAAATGCGACGCGAGTAATTTGGGGTGGGCCTGCGCCACGTCGCCTTGTATAAATAATCTAGGTTTTGGATCGAGTTAATAGAAACCTTGTATTACAGTATCATGAAGGAGTGAATGATCTTTACCCCCATCTTCATCCCGTAAAAGTTCTTCCAACACTAAAAATATAATTTTGTATTGCTGTCTGTTTGTCCGTGTGCACGATAACTTTGATTAGAAACGTCCGATCGCTTTGAAAATTTGTGCACATGTCCTTAAAGATATAAGAAAGGTCGCTAGTGGTTTTCACTCACATAGACTATCGGATCAAAAAGTTAGATCTCGAGGATCGTTTAGTATGTAGCTGTATCGAATTTTTATAAATGTATGCCTAATGTACTGATAAATTGATCCCGTCAGGCTTCTGACTCAGACTAACCCTTCCCCCCACCGATTATGCGTACAGATCTGCTGGAATGTAGCTGAGGTCATCAATCCAAGTTCCAAGTTGATCCACACGAACTGTATTGATACTTCAGTTGCCATCGATATAAAGTAAAAGCTTCATTCCTTATCTTTATCGATTTTGGGTGTTTTATCGTTTTTGTAACATGAAGTACAGTCTTGATCCCGATTTTAGTTGTTCCTGACTAAAATTGATCCATTAGATTTTCGCTTATGTCGCACAGGAAACAGTTGAACATCAGGTAACTAGCTACATTTAGCAATAAATGTCGGTTGCCGCAAATTACAAGCAATAACGAAATACCTACTGTAATATTTAGTTTTCTCTATCGAGTAAGTACGTTTTGCTGCTTCCCCAACAAAATTGGTAAATTTTGCGAGAATATAATTGCCCAAACCACAGATTATCCTACAATCTGTGCCCAAACAGTTTGTTGATGTCCAATGAAATAGTTACAAAGAAGAGTTGTGATCATCGATCAAATTCGAAAGTAGCACGTACCTGACCTGACTTGAACCTCAAACAAATAAATTTTACTCCGTGTCCATCGATGCAATGCCTTGATCCACCCTTCAAGTGAAATTGGATTTTGAACGCTAGAAAATTTATTATAAAAACTACCTCCTACCATGTGTGAATCTAGCTTCCTATTTCTTTGCTGCTGGTTTGGGTGACCAAGGAAAGCTTATAATGTTTTCTTAGATGTTTGGCATTGTCCAAACCAGTTATGTAGTTTTAAACAAACAAATAAATAACATCTGAATGGCTCAGTTGACCCACAGTATTCATTAAAATTAATGTAAGAATTTATGTGTAATAAATGAAATGCAAAACAAAATTTACATGCTTAAACGACATCACTTTGCAATCCCCACCCATGTCTCTTACAATTAAAATCTACAAGTTTACAAAATATTCGTTTAATGGCGTCTACGCCGAAATATGTAAGAAACAAGAGTGGCCATTAAGTGTGATTAGAGTCTGTGATACTATAATTTTCTAATCAAGCACTGAGACAAAACTGTTTCATTTGACCTTTGCCTGTAAAAATTTTGATCTAAATTACTAATGCTGTCCTGTTTGTTACAGCGAGCCATCCAGCAACAACAATTGTCGCAAGGTAAGTAATTTTATTATACTTTATCCACTTTGATACCGAACTGTTTAAAATTGGCGCTAGTTTGTGCGAGACGATTTACAGATTTCTGCGTTGCGTAGTACGCAAATGCCAACCATTGTTGATAGATGTCGCAACGTTCTACTTATTTAACTTTGAATAATCAATACTTAATTATGGATAACAACGTCATATTTTCGGCGCTAAATATTTGATTCGATTGTAAAAACCGCTGGCGGGTTTCTCAACACAAACTTAAAGCTGATGTGGCTGTATTTGGCCAAATCTATTTCATTATGCCAGGGAACAAAGTTGACGATGTTTACTTTAAAATGTGCTCATTTCCTTGTAAACAACGATCTAGGTGCTCCCCTTTAATTAATTTACAAACTTAATTTCTATGGTCACGCAACAACTACTTTCTACACAGTAGGATTTGGGAAGATTTATAAAAATCAATAGCAGTTGAATAGATGATGCTTTTAGGATAAATTATTAACCAAGACAATTGAAATCGACACACTATCGCGACAGCAGCTAACTTTCCTACTTCTATACTATAACAGAACTTCTTTTAGCTTGTAACTGGACCTAGGTACGAGATCTAAGTTGAATTAGGAATTATAAAATAAATTGGTATATCTCTATATGCACAGGCACAGATTACATGTAGTGTAAATGTAATCTATACGCTATAAAATTGTTTAATCTGGATAATTAATTGTACTCAGACTTAAAACGAACGCCTAACCGTGTTAATGATTTTAGACATTCTGTCCGTCCGTCCGTTTGCGTACATGATAACTCGCGAACGGTTTCGAATTTTTCAATTCTATTGTCAGTATTTTGTTTATCATCGCCCAAGGAAGAACTGATTAAATTTTTTGTGGCCCAGGAGCTCGTTTGCTAGATTTGTTATAAGTTTACCAACACGGTTACAAATAAGTACCAAATACTGCTCTAACTGCTGTCTTATCAAAATGCTCGGGCTGGATCGCGTGGTTATAAAGTGTGTTGGCTAAAAGTCGGAAATATGTGGACTTCGCGAGTAATACCATTGTAATATGTAGTCTCTGTAAGAAAGGTGCTCTCAAAAGCCGTGTACTGGTATATTCGTGAATCCTATATCCAGTAGACCGTTTCCTCTACATTTATCGACAGATGACAGTTTTCAAAGTGGATCAGTTTAAATTCGTTCAAGTTAATCTGCAACATTAACAACATTAATGTTGATCGACGAAACTGATGAAACCGATTGACCGATGAGAATGTTATCGGTATTTGACTAATTTATCTTGAAAACGAATCTTTATAGGGGCACTTCCAACTTCGAAACTAAGATTTACGAGATTTCCAATTATCTAATATTTTCTCCGCCGAATCCCAAGCGGTTTTGTTTAGTGACAAATTAATTGGGTGTTATTATAGACTCGCTGATTAGTTTTAGTTGTACAGAAATGTCAGATATTTACGGGTAACTAAATTTTGTTTGGACGAGGCCACGAACGTAATTGATTATTTCAATGTCGTATTGATTTTCTATTCTTATACCAAACTCCTTGCTTGGGTAGTGGATTTTTCCTATTATAAACAAAGGTCTAAATTACTACTTAATGTTCCTGTTTTGATTATGGTATGTCGGTCAGCAACACGAAAACTCCTGGCGTGTACAGGGTCGGATTTACAGCTTGCGGTGGGGATGGGGCCCCTATCTCTACCTTAAAACAAAACCAAAGGTTTAGTAAACGTTACTTCACATTCGAACAATACGTTAACATTATGTTTACAGAGGTTGTACTAATTTTGTTGGAATTAACAAATTTTGATAAGTTATTCCGAGAAATCCTAAGGGATTAATATATCATCAGGTTATGGGCCCAGCGTGATTTGTGAAGTTCGTGTTCTTCGTAAGAATCACGTTCAGGTTCCTCTTTTTTGAAAATGGAAAAGGTAACGCTTTCGAAGTTCGAGGAATTCTAAGGGATTAATAAATATATCATCAAATTTATACTTTATATACAAATCATCAATTGTGTTTATTGACTATGTACAAAACTTTGTACTACAACAAATAATTATTGCCGAATACCTGGATCTTGAGAAATGTAAGCTTTGAATCAGGATTGTATTGTTGTATGGAAATTAGTGGAGGTCATTTTAAGCCATATATTGGTTAGTTTTTGGGCTTTTATTAATTTTTAAACTTTAAAGCGCGATTTGTCTTCTACTTCTAGAGATACAAAGCCGTTTGGGGCAAATTTATGCAAAATTATATGGTGATTAATTTTCCCTTCCAAAAAGTCTTGTCTACAAATAGCGAATTATGACCAAAAAACTGAAAAATGTCATTTTCGAGAATAAGTTGGCATCCATTTATTTTCAAAGATATCAACAAATAATTTTAACAAAAGTTTGGTACATTTTTCTCAACTTTCTGACGGTGCTAAAAAAGTTGTTATGGCCCATAAAATATTATATTTTTCAATCAAGTCGGATATTGCACCCATAACATCAACGGCTTTTATTCGTTTTTAGTTCATTCGAGATCCCTTCTTTTATAGCACATTAGCAACATCATACATCGCACACTGGCAACATTGCCCAACATCAATGCTTTCATCAGCATAAAAAGGCGAACTTACCGAATTGTAGATACTTTCTTATTGGTGTAAGAATTGATCAAATACGATTGTACATAAAAATACCTAATATAAATATTTTAAAGGTAAATATTTGCCTCAAACACATCAAGGATCTCGCGCCCCCCTTAACAACGCCTTGCGCCCCCCAGTTTGAGAAACACTGCTTTAGACTCTTGAAAGTTTTAAGACTATTTAGTTGTTTTAAAGTCTTCGTCATTCGACTGATTTCTATTTAAAATTTTTGATTTTTTTCGGTCTGTTAATCGCGAAACTTTAGTGAACGACTGTATTCAAAGACGTCCCTACAAGCACTTGCAAATCGCGTTCCCGCGCCGTACAATATACTGCACATCTTTCTTTTTAGTGCATCTTTCTTAATTAAATGAAAATGTTCAATTATTTATTACTTATTTGTGTTTTTACGGTTTTGAAATACAACTTTTAGGAGAATGATCCAAAAATCCTGACATTTTTTGCAATAGATAGCCTGCGATAATCGGTTTGTGTTAAATTTTCCATACGCATGACTAGCGATGCCAAGGAGAAGTTACATCGTCTTTCATACAGTATTGTATTTAACCGCTGTTTGATTAACCAAACTTTTGATTATCCGAACCACTACCGGTCCCAATTAGTTCGGATATTCTTTTTGATACACTGTGGCCTTCAAAATTTACGAAATTAGAAAAAGGCATCCCTTGAAACCATCACCGGCGCCATCATAGCCATGTTACTTCAGCAAGATCTAGTTACCCGTGGATGTTCTTGTTGAGAAATGGATGTAAAATAATTTTGAAATTACTCATATAACTGCATGTTTAATTATAGAGTTAATATTAATACATTGAATTAAAATAAAGAAAAGATAAAGAACGGAGTGGTCACCCATCCAAATAGTAACCGGGAGCGTTTCTTAAATTTAGACAATAAATGAATGATTAAGTAATAAGTATTAGTAATAAACGCTTTTTGGTTTGAGAATTGTTTTAAACAATGGTTTGAGCTAGGAAACTGTTCTGTCAAAAATTTGGTGGCATAACAATTTGCTCCTCCCCCTCGATATTTTTTGGATTTTTGTAAAAACATTTATAATGTCAGGTTTGTATGGGGATGTACCTGGAAGAAAAAAAAATGGGAATCTTGAGCCCCCCACAGTTAAATTTTAGGCAAAATGACTCTCAATTTTTTTTTAGTTCTCAGTTGTAAGACAAAGATAAAAGCTAAATCGTTGGCTATATTTACATTTTTGTGGTTTCAAGACATACCATAATTCTTAATACGACTTTGTTTACGAAAACCTATTAGGTAGCTCGTCTATGTCGTAATTTTATCTTTATCGCCCTTTTTTTATTGAGGTTAAAATTGCGACGTCAAACCATAAACATCCAAGTTCCGTGGCAGGCGGAAACAATATTCGCCTTGCCTATGGTCAGGGATTGGATTTAAAATTAATTAACGGCCCTCTTGATATATATTGTGTTCGTGATGAGATCGCTATTGGGTTTCGGGTTACCTCTGTATATCATTTGGAGTTCCCATTTAAGTTTTCTACTAAATAAATGGCTCTCTAAAGGAATTACTTTTTTAGTACCTAGCAAAATTGATGAACAATACGCAGAGAGTCAGTGTCTAACGCCGTACTTAGTCGATTATCTTTAGAAAACTAATGCAAATAATTTGCTGGAAAACTGTACCAGAGATATATCTCCTTCATTTAAGAGGTAAGGGTTATTGTATAGCAAACCATATTTTCAGGACGTCTGTTACAATACGTAACAACCATTGGAAAGTGCGGTGTGGTGTGGTGAATACTTACATCTTGGAAATTTGCTCATACGTTTATGCGCACAAATCAATGTTCAAAACCGCTGATCATTTCTATAATACTAGAAATAAAAAATTAATACAAGCAACGTCCCACAAGACATCACTTTTTGAGAAGAACTTTTGCTACAACGCAACTAAAATTTTTAACTCGCTATCACGTTTTATTAATACGTCCTCGAAAAAAATAAACTATACCTACCTAAACAAAATTTAAAAGAATTATTGGTATCAAATTGTTTTTATAATATGGACGAATTTTATCAATTTGTAAAACCCTAGTTTAAAACGTATTTGGCTTATTGTAAATCTTTTGATGTTTACTTTAGTGCTTTCGCAAGAACCGCACTAAAATACTAATAATTATAATTATTATTATTATAAAGTGTTCACGCAGTATCATGTCTTCATTTAATTGTAGATTGTAGAATCCTCAATCCCTAAAGTAATGCTAAGTTAGTGAAAAGAAAATTATTGGGAAGGGAAACACACGTAGACATGTATTTCTCTATTTAGGTATTCATTAATTATGGTAGTTAGTGTGTATTTGCGTATGCGAACAAAGCATCTCATCCTTTATAATCTCTCGTACATTTCGCTGTTCTGCAGTAAAAAAGATCATGTGATAGTACTTTATATTATAATCTAGTGACCTTGAAGCAGATTAATTAAGATTCCAAACTATTTTTAAATAGTAATTTTCATACAAAATCGCATGTTTACCTGAATTGGAAGAGTAGCTTGTGTCTTTTTACTTTCCGACTGCAAGGCCAATTTTGCGTTTCCTGGGCGTTTAGAAACCCCCAAATCCCCATGAAAGTGATTTTTAGCTTAACGTCTGTCGGTCTGTGTGTATGTGTGTGTGGGTATGTATGACGTGGTCGTAACTCAAAAAAGAAATTGTTGGGCCAACGAAGGGATTCAAATATGATCCAAACAATAGTTAAGAGTTGTGACAAACAATGACAATAAATTAAAAAACTGAAGAGCTAAGGCTAAAACTACAATGACGAAGTCCCCAACTAAGGGTTGAAACGAATCAAAATGAAAATTTTAACTTCAGGTTTAGACGATTCGTAATAATGAATCATTCACCAACGTTTTACTTCACACGGTGAAGGATTAATTATCCTTTATGATAAATTTTGATCCGAAGAGAAGATTTATCTATACGTGGTCTCAACTGTACTTTATTTTAAAGTGGATCCACATACACAATTGTAATATGTAATATCCCTGACATTTTGCTGATCATTGTGGATTGTGATTAAGGGATGTCGGTATTATTATAAATTGTACCTTATTGATTCTGAGCACTGTACAGTGTACGTACCTATGTTACACTGTGTTCAAGATAAGGATGTCTATCACGGGATCTCCAAAACCATAGAAGATAGGACGATGGTCAAATGGAAAAAGTTGCGTCTTATTTATACAGTTATTATCATGCTGTAAAGAAAACCAGCAAATTCCGAATACTTCCGAAGATATGCCAGAAAAGCCGAAATTTGCCAATTTTGTTTTTATTTTTTCTCGTGCTATTTGAACTGATACAGAAAAACAAAAACACTTTCTCATTGCCCCTTTTTGAGCGCTACAAGACACCGTTGAAAGATTTTCAATACAACGTTTCGTTTCGGAAAAAACAACATCAACTTTATTTTTTTATAGGGCCCATCATAAAAAAAACAAAAGTTGGAAGTTGTTGGTTGGTTCACTTGCGCACAACACCCTAATCATGCGAGAATATCTATCGGATAAATTTCCTGGAAAGTAAAAAAATATGTTCGATGGGTATTCTCGCTCGTTTAGGGTGCACCGTCCTGTTGAAACCAACGGTTTCCAACGTTTGTTTTTTTTGTGTGTCGTACATCGTTGTATTAGTAATAATAATAAATGTTACCCAATACAGTATGTACTTTTTTTACAGGCCATATCAAAAATAAAGTTTATCATGACTTATCCGAAGCGAAACGTTGTATTGAAAACTTATCAACGCTATTTTGTAGAGCTCAAAAAAGTGACTGAGAAAGTGTTTTTTATTTTTTGTATTTGTTCAAATAATATCTGAAAAAAATAGAGAAAGAAATCGACAAATTTCGCTTTCTCTGGCATATCTTCGGAAGTAATTGGAATTTCCTGGTTTGGTTTAAAACATAATCTCTTGAATCTTTCATTGCGCATCTTTTCTCTAATTTCACCGTCGTCGTATCTTCTATTGTTTCGGAGGTCCTCAGGATAGACATCCTTATCTTGGACACAGTGGTATAGCGTCGAATAAAGCCTGTGCCCAGACAGAGGCGAAACAAAAGCATATTGAACCCCATACTTAACCAAAGTTTCAACCCTGACATTCCCAAAATAGCATTATGAACTAATTGCCGTGGTTTTTATTTCGCTCGGAATAAAACAAATAGGTAACGTAAATAAAATCGGATAGAGTCTCGGTAGGTAACTTGAAAAACTTATTTACAAAACAACGGTAGCTTATATCGGTAAACCAATTAATAATAAAGGATATGAAACGTAGTTAAACTAATACAAATGAATTCTCGGAGGCACACAAAAGTAATCGTAGACAATATAGCTCAAATCGGATCTCGATAAGTATATCGATAAGTAGTCGCACTAGTTTTTTTTTAATATGAGCCGGATTAAAAGTCGTGTTTCCGAATGCGAGTCCAAAAATTCCCCTACTGAAAATCGTATGCGATTCTTCGTCTCGTCTTTCGTTTCGTTTTACGCATACTGGTGGACGTCCCGTTACTGCAATGTTCTTTGCTAACTTTAGGGATCTTAAATTTTCTTTTTGTGAGCCTTTAATAGTTCTAAATTATACTCGCATTAATTTAAAATTCGGGGGTGCCAACTTTATTGACGTCTACGTGACATGGAAATTGCAAGACGATGGAATTTTTTACCAAACTTGTCTGAGACTTTTATGTGCTCAAAGGTACATTGATTAAAAATCTATTTAGATTGATTAATACGCTTCATTAATATTTGACTAATTAGTGCGGTGATTGTTTCAAATTCTAATCAATCACATGATTCGTTAAGTGATTAAAGGATACGTAGCTTTTTATCGGCGATTACAAGCTAGGTAGCTTTTTATCATTAGCGATAATATTGCGTTGAGGAATGCGTAATATATAAAGTGTTTGTGAAATTTATTGTCTTGTATTAATCGCCCTAAAATGTACTCGATCTTGAAAAAACTCGATCTAAAGCATTTTTTTCTGTTGCAACAAAACTTTTGTGTAAAAAATTGTAATAATAAAGTCAGTATTAGGTACGTGTATACCGAGGTGTATACAGTGTGTCCAAGATAAGAATGAACATGGGGAATTCCGATACCGTAAGAGTTACACAGTCGGTTAACTTACAAAAAAAGTTGCGTATTTTAGGGCTTAGTAAAATTATGAAATTTTGAAACTCCAATAAGTTCCGAAGATGTTCGAAAAAACCCGAAATCAACTATTCGTTTATATTTTTTTCTGATCCTGTTTGAAATGATATTAAAGAACAAATCACACTTTATCATAGGCTCTACAAGATGGTGGCCACAAGTTTGCACTGCGACGTTTCGTCGTAGAGAAACCATCATTAACTTCATATTTTCATTTAGACCGGAAAAAAGTACGTACTGTCTGGAGTAGCATTGTTTCTTACGAATACGCAACGATGTACGGCACAATATGATTGTTGATTATGTCATTTAAAGGAACCGTCAATGATGTATTTTAACAACGCCTACTACACCAAAATGTTAAAAATTGTTTATTATTTAAGTCAGAAAAACGACTTGTTATTAAATTTTTAACATTTTGGTGTAGTAGGTGTTGACTAAATGTCAAAATAATTCATTGATGGTTTCCTTAAATCACCTACCTAATAAATGATCATACATGATACATCATTGGATAATAAAATATGCTACTCAATACAGTGAACTTTTTCCGGTCCACAAAATAAAAATATGAAGTTGATGGTGATGATGGTTTCTCAAAGACTAAACGACGCTATGAAAATCTGCGGGCACCATTTTGTAGAGCTTAATAAGGAAGTGTGATTTGTTTTTTGATATCTTCCCAAGCAGGGGTAGAAAATAATAAAAACGAATATGGTTCATTTCGTTTTTTTTTTACTAAACCCCAAATACGCAACTTTTTTTCTAATTTAACAGACTGTATAATTACCCTCTTTGTGAGATGTAATTTGCCATTGCCGTGGCCAACCATATTTACTTTGGCCTTTGGCGAATATCCCTTGACACTGGAACAGCTGACATGAATTGCAGGTTGGAGCACAATACATCAAGATGGAATTCAACTTGACACCGGAATTGATACCACGAGGAATAAGTGTGAAACGAATAGGGAAGGGACATGGCCTTATTAAACAAAAATTGTTAATCTCTTTTGAAATTGTAAGCAATTAACAGCTTTTGAAAAGTTCCAACGCCTTCTTGGCAATTTCAATTTAGTTTTAGCGTAGGTATATCCGAAGACTCCTGGTATTGAGTGTAAATTTACTCATGTTTCTGTGGAAAATCGTTTACTTACCATCATCAATCGTAATATTTTTCGTTTTGCAGTGTGTCAGTGTGTCTGACATGTATTTTTTGTACCGAATGTTAGAAAATTTTGATTTGACGTGCAGTAAATTTCCACCCACCTTCATTGATTTGATCGATTTGGGTAGGTAAATGTGTTTCGCTACTCACTGGGATATGTAGAGATTAGAGAAGCGTTTTGGTACAACTTTACGCGGCTTTGGTGGTGGATTAGAGAATCGTTTCGTACAAATTTACACCTCTTTGGTGGTGGTTGGCGATAGATGTAAAAAAATTAAGTTCAAGTTATAGGGGTCGTTCATATTTGAATGGGTACCAGCTACCACCGTTAGCGTACTCACCATTTATATAATATAATGCATTAAAAAGTAAAAATAAAATTTCGTGAAAAACACAATTTACTTTAGCGCCATTTGAAAGGCTCATTTTTTGGTGAATGTAAAAAAGTTTCATGTCTGTGAAGTTGGCCTGGATAAAATAGCCCGGCAGCATCGCACCATGCTAGATCGTTAGTGCTTTGTTAGTGCTCGTTAGTGCCTCACAAGTTAACATAAGGGCTCAAACCGTTTTCTCAAAATAAAAATTTTTTTTGTTCGGGTCAACTTCACGTTTGCCCGGACAATGACTCCAATTTGCATCAAATTTTGTAGATCGTTAGTGGTTTGTTAGTGCTTATTAGTGCTTCATAATTCAACGTTAGGGCTCAAACCGTTTTCTCAGAATACCTTTTTTATTTGTTCGGGCTAACTTCACGTTTGCCCGGACAATGACTCCAATTTGCATCAAATTTTGTAAATCGTTAGTGCTTGGTCAGTGCTTGTTGGTGCTTCATAATTTAACGTTAGGACCCGAACAGTTTTCTCAGAATAAATTTTTTATTGATTCGAGCCAACTTCACGTTTTCCCGGACAATGACTCCAATTTGCATCAAATTTTATAAATCGTTAGTGCTTCGTTAGTGCTTTAGAATTCAATGTTAGAACCCAAACCGCTTTCTTAAAATACAGTTTCCTGTTGGGAACAAACTTCATTTTTGACGTAGCTCTTTTCACATTGGCATGCAGCGCGATTCATCTATACGTACCGTCACCGTTCCGTTACCGCACCGTCAACGAAACGTAAAATATTCTCGTTTACAAATTTTGACGGGGCGGACGGTGACGTAACTGTGTAGTCTATAGCTACTACCTATATATACCACAACTGGCTCGTCCGCCATTTTGGAGCCCACTGACAATTGACGCTTGCAAAACACGTACTTCTCATGACAGTAAGTTACCTTGGCAACATAACACAACATAACGATCAAGCAACACAGCGTAATATCTGACAGACTGTCAGTGGGCTCCAAAATGGCGGACGAGTCTGCTTTCTTAATCAAGTCCTGTAGTGCAGCCTGAATATGTCTATAGCCTTAGACTAGAAAAGAGAGAGGACAGGTAATACTTTCAATAAAACTGTGACCATTTGTCACCAAGACATGCCTGCCAGTGTCGTAACATACAAACAGCATTGTTGGGTGATAAGAATTATTCCTTTTATAGGACGAAGACGAATGTATATAAAATTAATTAAAACAGCAGTAGAATTAATTATTTTGCTAATTGTAATAGTTGAGAATTATATATTCAAAATAATTCAAATTGGCCAATAGAAAGCCTTTAGAACGACGCGGTACACTCCGTGCTCCGAGAAAGTTCCATTAAGTGATTTCAAATGATGAAAACTATTAACAACATATTTTGCTACATATCATGTAAGGCAAGTACTGAATAAAAACGCAAAACGTAAAAATTATGAAAAAGACGGTTTGCTCTAAAATTTACCAAACAAATTTTTGCCTTTGAAACGAAATCCCGGCGGTATGGCATTGGACTGCAAGACATTAGGACGCGGACATTGGACCGCAAGACAGTAGACCGCAAAGGGAATAGACCGCAAACGATAGGCCGTGGACATTAGGACGCAGACATTGAGACGCGGACAGCGGGACGCGGACATTAGGCCGCAAGCATCATGTAGATCACCATACAAAGCAGAAATTAGATTGCGGGTAGGACAATAAAAGGTATAACAAGTAAACCAATGTTATTTTACTTATTTCATCTGTGTATGCGCTACAACGTCTAGTCCTAGCCTAGGATCTGTGTCGCGCCCCATCAGTGTCTGCGTCCCAATCTCTGCGTCCTAATGTCCGCGTCCAAATGCCTGCGCCCTAATGTTCGTTTCTATGTTCGGCGGTGTTTTGCGCCCCCCCCCCCCTCTCACCTTCGTTCGACAATGGGAGTTGGTACTGATC
>NW_022170596.1:44455658-44691389 GCF_008802855.1 Photinus pyralis | reverse complement strand
ACCAAGATATATTAAAGATGGTAGGATGACTCGCCGCCATTATGTAAGACAGAATGCGGCGCCAGTTAAAATCGCTCCCTAGATGTCGCCACCCATCCCAGTGTACTTCACAAAACTGTCAATTTATTCAACACGTCATTTAAATTTGAATTAAACCATCAAATATGAGAAAGTGTTTGATTTGAGACCACAATACGCCCTTAACTAGTGATGCATCTTTATTTCAAGTTCCTTCAGTATGTAATTGAAGCATTTCGACTTTTTTTTAGTCAAAATAATTTACCTACTTTGTGTAAATGCAATAATTACAATTCTTGTTTTGTAGATTGTCACAACGCGCAGCTTCAAAAAAATATGCGAAACTAGCAAAATTGGTCTAGTGTCTAGTTAAACTGTTGACGTTTATTATAGAAAATTTATTTGTAAATATTTGTAAAAAATGTAACAGGTTGTTTCCCTGATAATTATATGGAAAAAGGGTATGTTTTAACGCATCTTTATTTTAAATTTCCATGGAAAGTAGGAGAGCGACAACTAAGTAATTGTACTCGGCATGAGACCGACAGCAAGGAAGCTGTGCAGAAGTGTAGTGTAGTTGTGTTTCCCACACACTGTGATGGGAGTGATTGTCATTCTTCTGAAGTCCGAAGTTGGTCGTTTTGCAGAGGCGTTAGATGGGAAGTTGACTAAGGTTAGGATAAGCCACATTTTCCTACTTCCGTTTTGTAGTTCAGCCTCCAGCACTGCCACACTCCTGGAACGGAAGTTGGTTAAAGTTATTGCACTAGTCCCCTTCTATCAAGAATTTAGATCCCTGGAGCTTCCGAGATTAAGTTATAAAATAACAAGGTAGGTTGAACAAGTCGGGTCCCCTACCTTCCATCTTAACAGTAATAATGTAGACTTTTGCTAGTTCCTCTAATCCACATCTCAGCAGCCGAGAATCTCTGTAATCAAACGGACAATAATGATTTTGTGTCAGAGGTTCTTACATCTCTCGGCATGATTGCTTACACCGTAGATTGTGTAGGTGAGGGTCATTTGATGCTTCTCTTAATATACGAAGGGTGGCTCCTGGTTTGTTCACATGGTTTACATTGATCAATGACCTGTTGACTTCGCTTGATCCAGTACAAGCTCCGACAGCTAGGCGAGGTGAGAAGTCAGTAATGCAGGTATTGCGCTACTATTTACTGTGATAACGAGTATCCTTTTCAGTGGAATCCCCCATTCCTCTGTAACTTTTAACTTTAGCAAAGTGAACAGTGCGAAGTGCAAGTTTGCTTGCTTATACATCCAATTAGTACCTACTTGTCTATTTTATTTACCGAAATTGTTTGCAATAATAACTAGGTATAACACACTGTAGATGCCAAACCACACCAAGTCGCTAAGTACAAAATTTTTGGTCATAACATCATAACCTAAAACAATTTAAATGACATTCATTTGAAGTACACTGATCACCCTGGCGCCATCTATGGATTGAGTTTACCTAGCGCCGCATTTGGCGTCAAATTTTACAGGTATAAGCGCGCCTACCAGTCTCTATATATCTTGGAAGTACCTATAGGTGTATCTTTTTACATTATAAGTGAGGAAATCGACTTTAACTTAACTAGACAAACTGAGCTGAATTTATCTAGGCAATCGCTCCGCTAAAAAGTAATACCTATTCTTTTGTACAAGCAAGAAAAACATATCCTTAAAAATTGTTGATGAGTGATAATTAATTCTTTGTCTTTTTTAAATGTTAATAGTCACATCACAACTAACTGAAAATAATATACACTGCATTGAATGAATGGGTACTAAAGTTTATTGTTGACATTTTTACACAATTATAACCTCAAACTTAAAATTCCAATCCGGCTCAATTTAAAACTCTACCTAACAGCAAGCTCAGTTGGGGTAAAGGGGGAGGTAAAATGACTTAGTTCGTCTCAGTTGTTGACAGCTAAAAAGAATAACTTTTCTCAATTAGTAACTGAGATAAGCTGAGACGCTCACTTAAAAGTGGTAAAAAGAATACAGCTTATATAAGAGAAGTATATGGATAAACGAGTGGACACGCCTATCGCCAACGTTAGTGGATGGAAATATACTTCTGTCATTAGTTGGGAACTAGGCGCTAATGCGCTTGCGTGTTATTATGTAGTGTTATTTACCAAGGATTTACTCCACTCCAGTTTGACATAACGGATTGAGGTTAAATTGTTTGTTTTGTTTATGAGTTATTGAACTTTTGTTTAATTTTAATAGTAAAGAAGCCTTTCGTAGTTATATAAATCAGTATACGTAAGTGATACACAATAATTGTAAAGGAATACCTAATGTTTGGCAATTTTAGTGTGTTCATTACTTAGAAATAAAGAAATGCAGGTACTTGTGGGAAAGTGGATTCTTCGGTTTCATGGCACAAGTAAGTTACAATGCAATTATCTGCAATCAATTCATTTATGCCATACTTGTTATTAGATTCCCAAGTGAAAAAAGCAACAAGAATCGGTGACTGCAAGCATGTGAACTATCGGAATTCGATGATGTAAAAACAAGGTTGTGTTCTCGTCATTTTAACCGCTATGACTGCATTGATTTGGATGCACGCAAGCATGATGGGGGCACGAAGTTATATGGGGGTCACTTAACACCTAAAAGATTTCCAACTTGACAATGTTAATTTTATTTTAAAACCAGTAAATGTCTTTAATTTAATTGTGTTTCTTTGAACATTGGTAATGTATCACTTTATATTATAGCTGATGCGAACTTATCCAATTTCATGTTATATTCAAGATATAATCCCTATAGGTATATCATTTCAATTGCAATTTAAGTTTCTAAATCGTTACAAAGTTTGCCTTCGAAGTTGAAGGGTGTAACCGTAAACAAACTCCGCTGAGGAAGCTCGAAAGTTCTCCGTGAAAATGCTACAGTTTCCAAGCAGAACGATACGGAGTACCTTGAACCAGAACGCACTGGGTGGCACGTGAGCGCTGATTTGAGTTGGCAGTGAAATCATTCAAGTAGGCCATTGACTGCAGGTCCCGAATCCTTGTGTGTCGAAAACAATGTTGAGGGCACAAAAAAGGGAAGATTCAAATTGTCGTCGCTGATCGGTGAAGATGCTAGTAGGGGAATCGAAGCGATATAGTCAACAGGTAAGAAACGCTTCGGCGGCGATTGGTCTTGGGAGGGTGGGCCTCGGCCAGCTAGTATACTTATCTAAAGACATCACAGGATCAGACAATAGTGATAGGAGTCGGCAGGTGGAATGGGGCCAATGTGTTGAATATGAACCTGCATGAAGCGAATAGAAGTCTGGGTGAAGTTTCCGAATGGTGCGTGGTTGTGTTTAAATATGGTAATTGCACACAATAATGGTTTAATAAAATTTTAACCCTATTTTCGAGTTATAGGTTATGAAATTTGAAATTGGCGCTACTTAAAAGTAGGCGGAGAGAAGTAAATATTTACTTGGGGAGTTTGCGCATAAATACAGAGTTGAGGACTAAGGAATAGGGCAGCTCTCTTTTATGGCGAACAATTTGCACATTGCAATCATAGGCGGTTATCCATATACTTCTCTTATATATATTATATATATGGGAAGTACCCAAGGAAGTACCTACTTGTACTAACTAGTAACTGCCAACTTAAGAGATGAGTTACCAAAAAAAAACGACTATAATCACTGTCTTTGTACAACTGTTTTCGGCCGAAAACAGTTGTACAAAATCATCATTGTGACACCGAAATAGAAAAAATAGTATGAAAAACGCGTGTTACAATGCTTTATTGTAATACTCCTATCTTGCGGACACTCGTGGCTAATCGAAAAGGAGCAATTAATTAGCAAATAAAAAGCTGTGTCGAGTTATAAAGAATTTTTCTTATAAATAAATTTTGTTATGTCTCTATTTCTTTAATTTTTTGTGTCAAACACATGTCCAAAAAGTCACGTAACTTGAGACATACTGTAATTAGGGATCTATCATAAAAAACAGAATCAGTTATTATAAAAATTAGAGCCATAACACTGTAAAAACGTCGTTACGGTAAAATAGTTATTCAAAATATGGCCGTAGTGTTAGATTAAAAACTAAACTTTTTTACTTGCGCACGCACATAGTTCTGGAAAAAAGCGCATTTTTTTAGTACAGCTACCACCTTAAATAGTTTGAGGACAGCGATATTTAATTAAATGCTGCCCATCAACATAATAAATCATCCATTTTTAGTTCCTACTCATCGACACGATGTGTTTGATAACCTAGAAGTGGGTAGTTTGACTAGAATCTACTTTTTTATCTATTTTTCAACATATGTTTTTTTCTTTGATTTTTAGTATCTTTATATAATGTTATAGGGAAAAGGAAAGTATTCTGCCAAATGTAGAAATCATTGCCAATATTACCGAATCTTCACCTGAATCCCCAGAGATAGAAAAAAGGAAAACGTAATATTTTCCATATCGATTTTTTATGTGTTTATCTTTATACCGTTTTAGGGTAGAGAACAATGATTTTCCAAATGAAGAGGAAATTTTTAGTGCTACCGAACCATCACTGGCGCCTATTGTAAAAGGGAATAAAAGGTAGGTAATTCAAGTATTTTATAATCATTTCTCGCACACCAGCTTCATACAAGATGTGTCTTCACAAAAACGAAAAAGTGGCGACTGTGTTAAAAGGTTTTTAACACACTCTGGAAGGATCACTTATTCTAATTCACACACAATTGCTATGAAACTCACCATTCTCATTTTGATTGTGACTAAAAAAACTTAATTTTTGTTTTAGGAATTCAACCTCAGCCGTGTCTATCGATGGGCTACGAGTAGTAGACCTACAAAAATTCATCGAGTCTTTGAAAACCTTATCTACTCATTCCACATTATTTGGGTGCAGTTTAGTGAATTTGCAAGTAGTAAAAGAACTAAAAGTGGGTTACCAAACCAAACTTACTTTTAAATGCGATATGTGTGGTTTTTCTAAATCTATATATACCTGTCCAGAAAGTCCACAAAGCGTAGACGTGAATACGTCAGCAGTTACCGCAGTCATGAACGTAGGAGGCGGTTACACACAACTCGTAAATATTACTGGTGCAATGAACATTCCGAGTTTAAGTTTTTCTTTATACAAGAAGATTCATAGTGAAATATGCACTGCATGGGAAGACCTTGCTTGGAAATCCATGAAAGAGGCTGCAGAAGAAGAAAAAATGATAGCTTTACAATGTGGCAGCGTAGACGTAAATGGAACGCCAATGATTACTGTAGTTGGCGACGGAAGCTGGGCCAAGCGTTCATACAGAGGGACAGGAAATTATAATTCCCTTTCTGGAACTGCTGCAATAGTAGGGTTAAAATCAAAAAAGATTCTGTATTTAGGTGTTAAGAACAAGTACTGCTGTGTATGCCAAAGGGCTAAAAATATCGGCACTGAAGCTGCCGCGCACACGTGCTATAAAAACTGGAACCTTTCTTCAACGGCAATGGAAGCGAACATTATAGCTGAAGGTTTTTGTGCAAGCCTTGAAATGTATGGGCTTATTTATAATAAACTTATAGCTGATGGTGACAGTAGCTGTTACAAAAAACTACTAGATAGTAGACCGTATGAAACCTGTACAGTGGAGAAAATTGAATGTAGCAATCATTTACTCAGAAATTATTGCAATAAACTGAAGGAACTTTCCAAGATGAGGGGTATTCCTGGATCACTAAAAAATATTTTGTCAAACAACATTTTACGCTGCAGAACGGCGGTGGTGAAGGCAATTAAGTATAGAAGGAGTGAAGCCAATACAAGCTTAGAAGATAATATCAAAAACCTGAGAAAGGACATCATCAATAGCGTAAGCCATATATTTGGAGAACATTTGAATTGTTCGGAATTACGCTATTTTTGTGAAAAAACGGAACCTGACCAAAATAATTACATGTCTGATTTTCGAACATTAAACCTCGATGAAAAGCTAATGGACGCAGTAAGGTATTTGGCAGGACACTCTAGAAGCTTACTCGAAAACGTTACGACAAATGTAGTAGAACAGTTTAATTCAATTATTGCACAAAAACTTGGCGGAAAACGTGTGAACTATACCCAGCGAAGATGTTACCAAGGCCGATGTTACTCTGCAGTTGTTTCAAAAAACTGTAAACAACCGTTATACAACGTGCATAAACACTTAACTGGCGGGTATAGCCCCGGAAAGACTGTACAAGAAATGGAAATGCGTAAATTAAGAAGGCAAAATGTTCACAAGCAAAGCAGAGCCAGAAAAAAATTAATATTTTCTTCTGCCTCCACAGACGCTGACTATGGAGATAATTGCCAGAAGCCAGATGTTGATCAAGAGACGTTTGAGGAAATGAAAAGCGAGTTTATAAGAGCACTTCATAAATCAACAGCTGAATATGAAGAAATTGAAAAGAAAACGCGTCTACAAGCCGATTCATCTGAATGGAAGCACTATCGAAGAAAATTATTAACATCCTCCATATTTGGAAAAATTTGCAAAATGCGAAAATCAACAAGTTGTTCATCAACTGTAAAAGGCACTTTGTATACAGAATTTTTTTCGAAGGCAACGACCTGGGGAAAAAATAATGAAGACCGAGCAAAACGAGAATTAGAATCAAAATTTGGTTTGCAAATTTCCAGCTGTGGCCTTTTTATAAATGAAGATTGGCCATTTCTTGGTGCTTCTCCAGATGGAATTGAAGTGAATTCAGGATGTCTGGTAGAAATTAAATGTCCGTACTCAGCCAGAAACAATACTATTAAAGAAGCAGTTGCAAATAAACTGATAACATATTTGGACATAGAAGGTGATACCTATAATTTAAAGACCAGTCATAATTATTACTACCAAGTCCAGGGGCAATTGAATATATCAGACAAAGAACAATGTTATTTTGCGGTATGGACTCCAAAGGAAATTGTCTGTATAAAAATTCCAATTGATAGAACTTTTTTTATAAATTCAATGCTACCAAAATTACATAAATTTTATTTTAATTGTCTCTTGCCTGAAATTATAGACCCTAGACATACAAGAGGATTAGAAATAAGAAACCCGGAGTATATAACCAATGCACAAAGTGATAAAGTAAACACCTAAAAACACTATACAGCGTGTTTCAAAATGAATAGAGGGGTTTCAACATGTTATAATATTTGATAGATGAAACTTACAGCCACAAGTGATATATCAACTGAAAGAGAAACTCAAACAGTTTTTGTTTGTTGGCATCAGTGCGTATGTTTCCGCCGCAATCCGCTAGAAAGCGCTAATAGCAAAGATGGCGACTAAAGAACAGAAAGCGTTTTGTGTTTTACAGTTTGCAAAGACGGAATCTGTTGTTACTGTGCAACGTGCGTTCCGGATTAAGTTCGGTTGTGCTCCTCCAGGTGATAACAACATTCGTAGATGGTATCATCAGTTTCAAGACACTGGCTGCCTTTGTAAAGGCAAGAGTACGGGACGACCACGAACTAGTGAAGAGAGCGTTGAGCAAGTGCGTAATTCGTTGACGCGTAGCCCTATGAAATCCGTTCGGAAGGCTAGTCGTGAATTAGCAATTCCTGTGACGACTGTTTGGAGAGTTTTACGGCGACGCTTAGAGCTACGTCCTTATCGTTTGCAGTTGTTACAGGCTCTGAAGCCTACCGACCATCTTTTACGTGCCAACTTCGCTAACGACATGTTGTTGCATGACAATGAAGATTTTCTGGATCTTGTCGTCTTCAGTGATGAATCGACCTTTCACCTTAGTGGTCGAGTTAACACCCATAATGTTAGGATTTGGGGCTCAGAAAATCCCCACATGATGGTACAAGTGCAACGAGACTCTCCTAAATTGAATGTTTTTTGTGCCATATCTCGGCAGAAAATTTATGGTCCTTTCTTTTTTGGTGAAGCAACTATCACTGGTACTTCTTATCTGGATACGTTACAGCAATGGCTCTTCCCTCAACTGACACATGATGAACCACAAAACTTCATCTTTCAGCAAGATGGTGCGCCGCCTCACTGGCATAATGAGGTACGCGATTGGCTTAACCTAACTGTACCCTACCGCTGGATTGGCCGTAAGGGGCCTAATGACAGGGCTTGTTTCGCATGGCCTCCACGGTCACCCGACCTAACCCCGTGTGATTTTTATCTTTGGGGGTTTATTAAGGACCGTGTGTATGTGCCTCCACTGCCAGCCGACCTTCCCGATTTAAGAAACAGGATTGAAACAGCTGTTGCAGCAATTACTAATGAGACACTCATCAAAGTTTGGGAAGAACTAGCATACCGTCTTGACGTATGCCAAGTGACGAATGGTGCTCACATTGAACACTTGTAGGCTATAATGTAAAACTGTTTGAGTTTCTCTTTCATTTGATATAACAATTGTGGCTGTAAGTTTGATGTATTAAATATTATAACATGTTAAAACCCCTCTATTCATTTTGAAACACGCTGTATATAAAAATATTCCATTTTTTTTCCTTACTGCTGTGAATGAGTCGTGTATCTTATGACTATAAGAATTAAACCATTGTACATAATAAATAAATATTTTTAACATAAGGTATTTTTGTGTTGCTTAAAGCTAATTTGAAAATTCCCGAAAGATTCCCTTATTTATGCGTACAAAGGAAAATAAGTTGAGGCATTTAATATTCTTATAAATAAGAAACTTAGCCTTTGAGTAGTCTGCGCAGTGCGCATGCACACACCTAATGTTTACAATATGCGATATGTTTGCCTTTACTAGATGAATCTTCGGTTAAAATTTCCAAAAAATATCTATAAATCTGATTTTTACAATATACGATTGTTGCGCCTAAGTTGGTGTTTATTTTTGTAGATATGTGTTAATACTTCCAATATATATATATCGATGGAAGGGTGAGCGTGAGGATGTTATATTTGATGAAATATGGTCGCCATGACTCCCGCTGCTTTATGCCCAATAAACATCGTATTATACGTTTTTGTACCTAGGTTTTCGCAAAACTGCAAGGTAATATCTAATCTTTTAAATTTACTGAGTTGACTGATTGCTGGTACGCAAAAATTCATCCAGAATAGTAGGAACAATTGTAACTATTTTTTATCACGAAATTTATTTCCTAACTAAGTAAGCCTCAAGTTTGAGTTATAGGGCATGGAGTCGAACAACTAACACAAGTTAAACCCGAGGCTAAACCACTTGTTACAATTTTCAAATGGTTCACGATGAAGTACCGAAATATATTATCGTGTAATGGATTCTTAATTATAAATTGTATACTGCGTCGCGCAAGGCACTATCCGGTATGGTATAGCAGTGCAAATTTGAAAGTACGCGTACCTTACGAATAAGTTCAAATACGTTCCTTTCAAATCGGTCAGAAAATACTGCAGTAGGGATATGCTAATGCCCGCCTCCGACTGCGATCCTCTCCACCCGACCGCGGAGCGCTTCCCTAGCCGTATGTAGAGAACGTACTCTTAACAGCTATTGGTCTACTTTTTTCGCTGTTTGGTTCGTTATGGTGTCGAGGCTTGCACCAAAGAAGGAATTTTTTCTGCGTTTATTGCTAAAAAAGTTATTGTAAAAAAACCAAAAAACCGTTTTTTACATGTTCCATAATTCTTTGCCGTCTATTAACGATCCTAGAGATCATTTATAATTTTGTATTGCTGTCTGTCGTCTGTCTGTTGGTCCGTCCGTCTGTTTCTTTGTCTGTCTGTCGCTCTATCTGTCCGTGTGTACGATAACTTTGTTTAGAAATATCCGATCGCTTTCAGATCTCCGTTAGTTATGAACTGAATTGCATGAAATTCAATATGGGCATAGCTTTAGCCATATAATACGCAATGCCAAAAGTTGAGTCGAATCGATTCAAAATTCACAGTGCCCTTTTCGCATCGCGACCATTTATAAACCGAATTGCAAACTTTTTTATTAATAAAAGTATTTGAATGAAATTTGATACTTGGAATAAATGAAAATCTAACGCCAGTTTCAAAATTTGGTTTTGCGCATGCGCAGTGCCAACTGTTTTATTTATAGAAGAATTTAAACGAAATTTGATACATGGGCACTTGGAATACAGGAAAACACTGAGCTACCCGTCGGAAACTTTTAAAAAAATTACATCATTTTAGTAAACAGTCAAAATTAAAGATGCGTTCAAGAGTTTTCAACCGTGTTGGTGGATTTTGCTTCGCCTACAATTTTTGCCCCGTGAAGTTTCAATGTGGAATGTTTTGAAAACTACACCTTCAAATCTAAGGCAAATTACGTCTACTACGGAGAGCGGAGGCCACATACTCAAGGGGACAGGTCCATGTGAACAATGTTATTGACACTTGTGCTGCTCTGCAAATAAAAAAACCTTAAGGCTTGGGCCCCTAGCGTAAGTTTATACTATTTTAGTTATTATGACTTTTAATAATCGGTGACTTGATTATTGATGACTTGCCTGTAGATATTATAGTATGTTTATTGGGTAGTTTCAAAAAGTAAAAAAAATACTTACTTGTCTGTATCTAAACAATGGGCCGCTGTAAGGACAAACCTTTCGCTTATTAAAGCTCCTCCACATAACCAGGTGAATGGAGGTGAGTTAGTATTACCAAATCCAATAACAGCCTGCAAATACTTTGCATTAGAAATGATGCCAACAGATATCATATAGTTTAGAAAACAAATCAAAAATCCTGCGGTGATTTCAAGATTGGTGTCACTGTTCCACTTCATTGTTCTATGCAACAACTACACTGAAACTATAGTCCAGTAAGTGGGGGTTTTTGGAATGCAAAAGGTGGGGTAGTAGCGATTTTTAGCGCATTTCCATAGAAATAAAAAAAATGCGCTATTGTGAGCACTTTGTCCGTCCGTCCGTCCGCTCGTTCGTTGAAACGCTACTAGTTCTTCATTTTAAAGAGCTATTGTTCTACTTTTTTTCGCTATTTGGTTCGTTATGATGTCGAGGCTTGCACCAAGGAAGGTTTATTGCTATAAAAAGTTATTGTAAAAATCCAATAAACCGTTTTTTACATGTTCCATAATTTTACACTTTTGCCGTTTATTAACGATCCTAGAGATCGTTTATAATTTTGTATTGCTGTCTGTCGTCTGTCTGTTGGTCTGTCCGTCTGTTCCTTTATCTGTCTGTCCTTCTATCTGTCCGTGTGAACGATATCTTTGTTTAGAAATGTCCGATCGCTTTGACATCTCCGTTAGTTATGAACTGAATTGCATGAAATTTAATATGAGCATAGCTTTAGCCATATAATACGCAATGCTAAAAGTTGAGTCGAATCGATTCAAAATTTACAGTGCCCTTTTCGCATCTCTACCATTTATAAACCGAATTGCAAACTTTTTTTTATAACAGTATTTAAATGAAATTTGATACATAGCCACTTGGAATAAAAGCAAATGTAGCGCCATTTTCTAAATTTGGTTTTGTGTAAGATGTGCAGTGCCAACTTTCTTATTTATGGAAGCAATTAAATGAAATTTCATACATATACCTACACTTTAAATAAAAGCAAAAATAACATCAGGTTAAAAATTTGGTTTTGCACATGCTATAGCCATACCCAGGAGCTCGTTTTCTATATTTGTTTAGTTTATTTAGACGCCAAATCGTAATTGGTAATCTCCATTACAAAGGTCACCCAAACTCGCGACCCATGGTCCAAGTGCTTTCATTAACTCTCATTTTGTTACCTTTTTAAATCAAGATCTACCTAGGTATCTGCAAATACTATAGATATAAAGGTTATAGTCTTTGATAACACTTTTCACTGATTAGCGTGACATAAAAAATATACAGTGCCTGCGCATTTAGCCATTTACATACATACCATATGAGGAAATTCGTTTTTGGTAGCTTTAGTTCCACCCACTATTAAGGGAACTTCAACAATACCACATTCAGAAACAGTATCCTTTCGGCTGCCAGGTAAAAGTAGAGGGCTATTCTGTTGAGCATAAACAGCTTTCGAATATTCCATACATTCTAAATGTGTTACGTTAGAATAATATGTAGTTTACAATACGGGCTTACTTTGTTTGGCAAGTTCCCCGGCACCAAAAACGCCACAAAGATGCACAAGAAGTATTATTATGGGCCGCATGAGTATTTTTTACGTACCAATTAATAAAACATATTGACTGCGGTCAACCGAAAGTATACGCCTATATTTTTGAATTTCATGCCAAATTTAGGTTATCAAAATCGCGGAAAATTTTAATTATTCTTATCTACTATGATTCAACAAACGACGCCCTTGGCAATACAAACTTCAAATCATCAACGGGCTTCGGACAACCATTTAATATATTGATACCTGGTCTGGATTCGCTCGACTACTATAGTGGGGTGAACAGGGACCACGTGTGCTTAGGTATCAAATTTGGACCCTTCGTATTACTTCTGTGAGTCGAGTCATCCGACCCCGCACCGTCAGTCACACCACACCATCCCACACGTGAGATGAACCTAAGGATGCTGAAAGGTGAAGCGGCTTTATTCGTAGATATGTCTATTATCCGGTCAGGATACCTCCAACATGGAATATGGATCAGTTAGATTAGAGCGGAACATTCACAAAGTATGTGGTATATCGTCTCATCGTCTGGATCACATCTTCTACAAGTAAGCTCATGTTCTTTTCTTGATAGTAAATGTGCAAAACAGGCCAGGCTTACGAGATGGTCCTCTGAGGATTGGGGACTGCCTTAGTTATTTACAGTTGCAACTGTAAGTGGAAGAGCCCGTTCTGGTACATGGTAGTAATAGTAAGGGAAAGGAAGAAGTGTGGTGATCTGGCCCGTTTGAGTGAAACTAGAGGAAAGGGCAGTTAGTAGATGTTGTACTTATGTTAGTTAAACAATTTGATAGAAAAGGAAGAGTGAAGAAGAAACAACAAAATAGGGTAGGTACATAACAATGGAAAAAGAACAAATAAATTTTTGTTTCATAAGATAGAGTAAGGTGCCAGGGTATCGCAAAGTAACTTTCTTTGGTAAAGTACACGAGAAACTATTAGATTTTAGTAAACATAAAATTAAAAAATAACTACATTTGTCACGTGATATCAAACGCCAATCAGAGCGCGTGACGTCATTATCCTAATCCTCATGCGTTTATAGAGTTTGTCTACGCTTTTTAGCGCATTTCCACAAAAATAAAAAAAAAAATGCGCTATTGTGGCCACTTTGTCCGTTCCGTCCGTCCGTCCGTCCGCTAACTTTGCGACGCTACTAGTTTTTTATCTTAAGAGCTATTGTTCTACTTTTTTCGCTATTTGGTTCGTTATGGTGTCGAGTCTTGTACCAAGGAAGGAATTTTTTCTGTACCGCTTACAAAAAAAGTTATTGTAAAAAAAACAAAAAACCGTTTTTTACATGTTCCATAATTTTACACTTTGCCGTTTATTAACGATCCTAGAGATCGTTTATAATTTTGCATTGCTATCTGTCGCCTGCCGGTTGGTCTCTCCGTCTGTTCCTTTGTCTGTCTGTCCATCTATCTGTCCGTGTGAACGATAACTTTGTTTAGAAATGTTCGATCGCTTTTACATCTCCGTTAGTTATGAACTGAATTGCATGAAATTCAATATGGGCATAGATTTAGCCATATAATACGCAATGCCAAAAGTTGAATCGAATCGATTCAAAATTCACAGTGCCCTTTTCGCATCTCGACCATTTATAAACCGAATTGCAAACTTTTTTACTTATAAAAGTATTTGAATGACATTTGATACATAGGCACTTCAAACGCCAATTTCAAAATTTGGTTTTGCGCTTGCGCAGTGCCAACTTTTGTATTTATGGAAGAATTTAAACGAAATTTGATACATAGGCACTTCGAATAAAGGAAAATCAAACGCCAATTTCAAAATTTGGTTTTGCGCATGCGCAGTGCCAACTTTGTTATTTATGGAAGAATTTAAACGAAATTTGATACATAGGTACTTGGGATAAAGGAAAATCAAACGCCAATTTCAAATTTTGGTTTTGCGCATGCGCAGTGCCAACTTTTTTATTTATGGAAGAATTTAAACGAAATTTGATACATAGGCACTTGTAATAAAAGAAAATCAAACGCCAATTTCAAAATTTGGTTTGCGCATGCGCAGTGCCAACTTTTTTATCTATGGAACTATTTAAGTGAAATTTGATACTTAGGCGCTTGGAACAAAGGAAAATCTAACATTAGTTTTAAAAATTTAGGTTTGCGCATGCGCAGTTCCAACTTTCTTATTTAGAAAAGCATTGAAATGAAATTCTTCTCATAAACTGAAATTGAAGTAGCACGTCAAAATGGATTGCCCATGTGCAACGCTATCTTTCATATTTGTGGCCGGATTTTTACGATTTTAACAGAAGTTGCATCTTACAAATGGGAAATGAATGCAAGTGGAAATGCGCTTTATGTAAATCGTTTACGATTACTTTTTAACTTGTTTTGTTTTGTTTGAACGCTTTGCCTTTTCTTCTTCTTTTTCGTAAAATTTGAAATGCCTTTGTCATTTCTTAAAAATTGCGTAAGTTTGCAACGTATATAATGTGGAATCCAAGATTTCGGCTTTAGCTATTCAAAACTTACTTATACTAGTTTTTATTTGTAATAATAATAATAGTCATAAATTGGCCCGATTCCCAGTTTTACAAATTCAACTTATTCGATTGATTGTGTATTTTTAGGAACGCCTATAACTAACTACATAGTTTCTAAAAACTCATTTTGGCTTAAACCATCTGGAAAGTCATCAAAGGTCAGTCCAAAACTACTGTTGAATCCTCCAAAATAGATGCGGAATCCTTTAATCAAGGCTTTATAAATGATGCTATTACCTTAGTTAATAATATGAGAAGCAGTGTTGTTGATCCTCTATCTTATTTATCATCCCACTGCACGGCTTCATCTCCATTAAATGTGTGTGCACCGTTGTCACAGATTGAAGTTAGGGATTCTTTTAAATCTTTAAAACCCAGCAAATGTAGAGACGCGTACGGCCTTAATTTTGAAATTATTAAATGTATCATCAACATTATTATTTCTCCACTAACATCGTTATTAAATCAATGTCTTCAATGCAGTACGTTTCCAGATGTCCTAAAATTAGCATGCGTTATTCCCCTTTATAAAAAGGGTGATATTAATGCACCTGCCAGCTATAGACCCATATCTATTTTACCTGTTTTTTCTAAAATATTTGAAGTCATTTTAAAAAATAGGATTGCTAAATTTATGGAAGAAAATAATTTTTTTTCTAGTAATCAATACGGTTTCAGGAAAGGTCTATCTACAACAACGGCGATACTTAATTACACCAGAGACGTAATACATAGCTTAGAGGCACGTAGGTTTTGCACGTCAATATTTGTCGACCAAACGAAAGCGTTTGATTTAGTGCCTCACAATGTACTGTTAGGAAAACTACAACTTTATAATTTTTCTCGTCAAAGCACACAGTTAATAGGGTCATATTTAAATAATCGTAAACAGTTTGTGCAATATAATAACATACAATCAAATTGTCGAAATATCACATTAGGGGTTCCGCAAGGTTCCATAATTGGACCTCTTTTATTTTTAATTTATGTAAATGACATCTACATGTCAGACCGGAATAGTATCTTCACGCTGTATGCCGATGATACAACCATCACAGTTACATCCACTGATCCTACTAAAAGTGAGGAACAAATTAATAATGCACTAACCGCGGTAAAAATGTGGACTACTGCCAATCGATTGGTAATAAACGATAGTAAGACACAAAAAATTCAATTTTCCTTAAGAAATATTGGTAGAAAAGACATAGCCTCCATTAATTTTCTAGGGGTGCAGATCGATGCCAGGCTTTCCTGGAGACAGCATGAAAATAAAGTTTGTGCAAAATTGGCATCTGTTGCGTATATGCTAAAACATTTGTCAAATTCAGTTTCTGTGAAGGTTCTAACATGCGTTTATTATAGCTTTGCACATTCTATCATTAGTTACGCCATCATTGCCTGGGGTCATTCTACAGGAATGAAAAGAACGCTTGCCATGCAAAGGCGCTGTGTGCGGAATATTGTAAATGCTGGCTACAGGGAGGACTGTCGCAATATCTTTAAATCGTTGCAAATTCTAACAGCTCCATCACAATACATTTTTGACTCAGTTTTGTCCGTTCATAGAAATAAATCAAATTATATAACGCATAAAAATGTTCATTCTTACAATACTCGGAACAAAAATCAAATATATAATGATAGATTACGATTAAAAACGTCGCAAGCGGCACATAATTATTGGGGCCCTGTGTTGTATAACCGTTTACCTTCTTGTTTCCAATCTCTAAATGAACAACTCTTTTCCAAGAAACTTAAAACTTTTTTACGCGAAAATCCAATATATAACATCCAAGAGTTTTTAGATAACGACCTCAAGACTTTAACGCCTTAAGTTTTTTTTTGTTGTTTGTATTTTTATTTTTTTTGTTTGTATGGTTTAATTGTTTTATTTCTAAATGATTTTTCATGTTATTTAATATTGTTCTATATGTCTCATGTATTTTATGTGTTTTATGTGTTATACGATTTCGACGGACGAGTGTAAGCATTTTTTAAATGTATTAACACAATAAATTACTTACAACTTAAGACCTTCTGCAGGGTCACCTTTAAAAAGCATTAGTCGGGTCACTCTGTAGCCTGTTGAGGGTCCAGAACCGGCTTTATGGTTCAGTGATAGAGCGTTGGACTATAAATCCGGAGGTTGGGTTTTCGAACATGGGTTGAGGTGAATTTTTCATCTGTGGCATAGATGGGAATTACCTTAGACCAGTTTCTAGCATTCTGCCGGCTACTCCGAATTAGGTTTTCCTGCAATTTTCCTAATTCGTAAGGTAAATACCGGAGTAGTATAGAACAACTTAAGACCTTCCGCAGAGGCACCTCTAAAAAGCATTATGCGCTTCACACTGTAATTGAGCGCAAGCCTGTTGAGGGCCCAGAACATGAGAGGGATAATAAATAAATAAATAAACAAGAGAGGATATAATAAATAAATAACTAAGTGATTCTTCATAGTTTAGAGATTGTTTTTTGTAAATTCCAGAAGGGCGCATTTTATGCAATAAACATTCTGATCTAGGGGTTTTAATCGTGATAATAGGCGCTTTCTTTCGGTGATCCAAACGCGTTTGGATTGTCAAATCACGTTCTTTCGAAATGTGATATTATAATCATGATTGCTAAAATCGTGAACAAACTGAACATAAAAGTTTTATGATCACGAATTCCTAACCTAGAAATGCAAAGATATTTTTGCTCAAATGTTAGGTTAGTCAATTTTCGTAACTGAAGAGGAGCATAATCGTGCAAGTACTTCCACTTGTATTTAAATTATGTTCATAATTCAAACAAAAAATACCTAATTCGAATGCAAATGTCTACTTCGTAAACTTAACCATACTTTGATTTAAATTCGCGCGTTCTTTCGTAAAACGTGATCCTATGAATCACGATTTTGAAATCACGATTGCGAAGTAGTCGAAAGAAAGCGCCTAATAACGACTCAATAACCTAGTTTTGAAATAGTCAAGCTAAGGAAACAAACAAAATTCCGTATTATAGTTTCTGAGGAATTTTTGAGGACGTATCTTCCATATGAGACATTTTGCAGGGTTATGTTTTTATATCCGGTTTTTTTTTGTTACACTTTGTATATTAAGTAGAGTGTATCGCGAAAAATTATCTATAAATTGTCAGCATTATTGATATAACGATAATATCGATATTTCCAGACTTGGACGGAGATATCGATATATAGGTAAGAATAGCCTGCCGAGATTATTGTTGATCATTAATGATAATATTATCATTAATTAGTTAATACTTACCATTGTCAAGGTGGATTGTTTCTCATGCTTTCGGGTTTTTGGCTTTAGATTCGTATTATTGTGCTATTTACGCTTTATTTATGTAAAAGATGTCATTCTATTTATTTATGAATCAATTTCGTTTTGAAAACGGCAAAACGCATTATATCTCAATGCCCAAGAAGTGAATGTCATTGATTGTTGGTAGACAAATGATCGAATCACTTCTTCAACTTCAATGTTTATAGTTTGAAAGCTTACTGTACATATTTTGTATATTAGCTGTAACCTGTACTGAATTTCCATCATCATGAAGCATTAATCAAGAGTCCCTGGTTTTCACGGTTTTACGAACGCAACACCCAAACGGAATGCTGGAATTTGCAACCCAAAACAGAAAGTAGCATTTCAAAATTTTGCGTTCCTTTTTTGCCTGCAGTACAGCTTATAAGTTATACCTACCTATGATACTAGGAAAATTAAAAAAGTTTACTTATAAAATATTTCATCTCCTCAATTATACTTACGGCGTCGGACAGACCCACAGAGAAGGTGGCCATCATTAACGCATTTCTACCTTTGTTGGAAAATATTCGAAAAGCACATTACTTATCCTTTAGTTGTCTTTCTCCCTTCCATATGACCGTTTTTTTGTTTAGCGCTGTTTTGATGTCGACTGTAAACGAAACACCGCAAACCAAGCCAGGCCATTTTGAATGGTCTGTTCTAATAAGCTTTGAGTCAAACTCATATTATGGCGCAAACCTAAGAGTATTGTAGAGAGCATTGTGGGTTGCCAATTTCAGTTGGTAGCCAATTGTGCACCAGCCCTTCCACTGTTACAGTTACCTTCATAAATTTTATAGAACAAATTCCACAATGATTTTGGAAACTTATTTTTGGAACAAGTAAAGTCAAAATAAATCATAACATCTAGGAATGGCATACAGTTAGTAGTACTAAGTACTCCTTGGCTCGCTTCTGTTATGGTAAATATGAGATAGATCCAAGGGCCGAACGCTTATATAAGAATTACCATACTTAATTAGTACAATAGGAAAAACAGTAACAGTGTTATTTTTAGTATTCAATGATATTATCTTGTTTGGTTTGCGTTTCCGTTTAACCAAGTAATCAGTAACAATTCAGTCGCTCAGATTCTCGGTTACACCACAGATTCTATTATGGTATAATTAATACATACCCGCTTTAAATTCCTAATAACCAAGACTTGGTGGCAATCTAGTGAGCAACTATTTAATCACATTAGATTATTGTTTCGGAGATAAAAAATAAAAATTGTATACCAGTGTTTATTATTTACACTAACATTTCGTCTGAGGAGCGATTGGTTAATAAAGTTATCATATACTGTGAGTTATCTCAATTGTAATGGTGATTTAAAACGGAATGTGTTAAAGTATTTGCTAATACTGATTGCAATTAAAAAATTAACGATGCTTCAATATCAGTTATGTCACTTGTAAAGCAAGTTCGCTTTGAGGATGTGTTAACTGCGGTGTGCACTTGGACTAGATCGCAGAACTAATTCCATTACTTTGTTACAGGAACTTGGATCTCAACCCCTACCTGTTATTTCCGGGGATGATTTGGAACAGCACACACTTACCAGGCCTCGCTCCGGCACTTGGGGCTCAAAATCGGATAGCAAGAAGGAGAAAGAGTCCGGCAAGAAAAAGGAACACAAGTCGAAAGCGGACTCGAAAAAAGAAATGAATGCGAGCCGCAGTGGATCCGCTTCTAGATCTAACTCGGCCGAACGTAGAAAGTCGGAGGATTTGCAAAGTCCGAAGAAGGCTGGGATGTTGGATGCTTTCCGCTCTCGATCGCATTCTGATGCGGCCAAAAAGAAATCAAGTATGCTGATGGCTACTATGCGAAATGCTATGGTGGTATGTTTCACTCTAGTCTCTTTTGTTGGCACAGCTGAAGTCATTCAATTATTACTAATACAATAGTCGCCTTATAACCGCAGTGCAATGTTGGTTGCCTATACGGCAGTTTTATCTACTGCTATTCCGATGATTCTAATCGAACTTTCTTATTTTGTTGCAGCATACTGGCTTAATGCATGCTAGACCTAAAACGCCTAGAGACGGATCCGCTCATCCGGTTAGAGATGATGGAAGTTCGCATACCCAGTATTACCACACCGTTACTGCCGCATCTACCAGTCGAAGTCCTATGACTAAAGTGATGGATATATTTAGGAACCGTTCGCATGCGAGTGTTCCTCCAGAAGACAGACGAAAGGTGAGTGGTTGATGTGTTGATTTAGTAACTTAAGTTATACAACAATATATATATTATTATGTGAGCGGTAAGTATGTAAATATTTGTTGTGCAACAGGAATCTGTAACAAAATTATCATGAGTTCCATGTAATGTCACAGATGGCTATAGTGTATTATCAAGCTTTTAAAATGATTCCAAAACGAGTTACATTGAGATTGAACTTAGATGGTACATTTTACTGCATATCGTAAACGATTCTGTAAGCTTTCAAATGCAGAGTGTATTGTGAAGTATTTGCGTATATGTAGCGTACATATTTAGTCTGTATGCTGTATTTCATTTTTGTCGCAATTCATTAAATTGGGAATTTTTGTTTTTACTTCTCTGTCTGCCTATTCATCACTAGGCGTTGCGTTGTGTCAATTACAGACTTACAGACTTTGCCAAGTAATGTTTTTGTACAGCAATTGAAAGTCATGTCGTCCGTCCATTTTGTGACTCAGATCATGGACGGCTACAAGATGTGGGCCATGTCGTCTGTGAGGTTTTTTTCGCTGGGTACATTATCAGAATCATGAAGAATATCAACACTATTTTATTTGTAACAATTACGTTCATTATTGACCCCTTTTTCTACATATTCGTCAGTCATAGCATTGTATATGGTCATAGTGTTGTACCAAAGAATTACAGATTTAGCTCAAGTGTTCTCACTTTTCATTAATGAAACCATCCCATAGAGGACAGCATCGATGAGATTACAGATTTGTGCAGCCAAGTTTGATGATAACTATGCGTTTCGCTGGTTAACGACGCACAATAAATCTTTCTAGTGGGTATTTCTTATCAGGGTTTATACAATCATGCTATCATTAGGAAATAACCAATAGACACGAAGGGTTATTATGCGTCGCTAACCAACGAAACCATACCTTTGTTTCTATTGGCTATTTCTTAATGATATATGACATAATGATAATGATTGTATAAACCTACCATAAAAGTCACTGGAAAAAAATCTTCTATCAAGGCTTTTATTTTACTGTTGTATTTTATCCAAAGCGACGACCAAGACAACGTTTGGCAAACCACTAACTAACTTAAGAAAAAAAATTTCAACCCTGCTTAGGTATATGCGAGGGTATATGCCATACTGGTAAGAATATTAGAATAATTTTTACAGGCATGCCCTATTCTATCAACAGTTTTACTCGAGGTTTTATTTGAATCCTTCTATGTATTGGTTTCTAAGACAAAAATGAAAGAAGAGACCTTAGAGCATGGATTTAACGAACGAAACACTGTGGACCTTTGGACCCTATTTTTTTATGTGAACAAAATAATCTTTTACTTAAATTCCAATCTCCAAAATGTGACCTCTCCCACACTTTCCTTGCCAAAATGGTCAAACGTATTGTATCTAAGGAAACAAAGTAATTTTATCCGTTTGAAGTTCAGAATGTTTCTTTGAGTTGTTGTATACTCCTTTTTGATATTGAAAAGTTAACTCCCTTATTTGTGGAGTGAAATTGAGTTAATTTCCAATTTTGTGAGAGAAACGATACTCGCTGGGTAAGATTAAATAGTACAGTTTTATGATACCCATACGTGTGTAGAAATAATTGCTCACGCATTAATTAACGGAAAAATCCAGGGAGAGCGGAGAATCTGAGATATTTATACCATGACTTGGTAGCAGCCAACCATGTGAAAAGTATTGTAGCGAATATTCCAGAAATCGCGATAAGCATCCAGGCGCCATGAATGATTAGAGATTTCTGCCGCTCCCTGTATTATTGTGGTTTGTTGGTGTTTTTGTTGTACTTTTGCTGGTCGTCATGGGTCTTTTTTTTTGATTTTTTATTAAGAATTCATTCATTTACAATAATTTTTAATGTTTTGTAGCTTTGTTATTAAGTAATTCATGGGTGTTTGTTAAAAAATGTTTATTTCGAAATGTGTAAAAGTGTATGGGATGTTTCATTTAAAAAATAGTATTTTGTTGAGTATCTTGAGTATCTGATGCTATTTTTTTCTACAGAGAAATAATCGAATTCCTACCCCCTATAACAACAAAATCAGCAATAGTTTTAGTTGGAAGACACATAGTCGTAAAAAATGTATAAAAATACTATCTCAAAGTGAGAGATTTGAACTATTTACCGTGAAAAGGGGTGCCAAAACGAGAATGTCATCTCCTCCTCGAAATCTATTGCTGTATGAAAGCGCAAATTTTTCAGAAAAATTAAAATTGACTATGTAACACGTTACTTTTGCTGAAACTAACGAAAACGAAATAAAAAAATCACGGGTATACGTTACACAATGACGATGTTTTAATTAGTAGACTGAGAAATTGTTCTCACATATCCGCATGAAAAAAAAACGTACTACCTCAAAGTCTAGGCTCACACTTTGAACTTGCGATGTACAATGGTAGTTATTAAGAAGTAGACATAAGGATTTACGTGTATTATTTTTCTCCATGTCTACTTTTAAATGACAAAATCTATTCTGAAAGGCGCCTAATTTTTATGCAACTAAAATAACTTCTTAAAACAATTTTCCGTATTTTTATTTTCGTTTGTGTGCGATATATTCAATTAAAAAAAAAGTTGATATTGTCAATTGATATAGTGCCGGTAACAGTTTAAGGAGCGTAAGCGATTTATTTTCTGTGAACTCAAAGCAAAAATAATCAAATTTATTAATATGACAGCAAGATCGTTACTTGTTTTAGAAGTTATTTTGGATACATAAAATTAGGCGCATGGGGATTAAACAATACATGTAAATCTCTATGTCTACTTCTTAATAAGTATCACTGTATATTTGTGGGTAGTGAAATTCATCGGTTCTAATTTCTTTAATTAATATCAATTTTGAACCAGTTAAAAATATTGCTGTTGTTTGCATGAGAAACAACAAGAATCTTTAAAAATGTGTTCACTAAAATTGTATGTACCTAATAATCAACATAGCAGTGAGAGCCAAAAATGCTAGTAAATGTCACATAATGCCACTAAATGCCAAATAAATGCCATAATACACTATATGTATAATGACATTAAATATTATTAATATCAGCGTAACGACAATAAAGTGTGTTGAGTAGTAAAAGGCAGCACAGTAAACATTTCTTTCCAAATAATTCAAGTGCGAAAAGTTTCGCCTGAGATTAGGTAACTTAAAAACGTGGCATTTGCATTTCTTTTTTAATGAGCTTGAAATTTTTCCCACTTACGCCTTTTTGGAATAAAAATTGGTAGTAAATCGCGAAGGAAAGGAGGTATTCAAAAACTTCATGAATGACAGACTTAAACGGCAATTTTTGCGCATTTCTAAAAATGAAAAACGCTTTGTCCACTGGGTTGTTACTGCTATACGTATCGTCAAAAGTTTTCTCCCTCGGTATATTCCAAATGGAATTGAAGGTTTCTTTACCATCTACACTTTGTATCTGGACTGGAAGACCGATTATGAAATATATACTCGATGAAAGGACTATTTTCCCTTTTCTATCTTTGACAATGACGCAATCAAAAAACATTCCATTTTTTCATTATTTGTAGGCAGGGCATTGTTTCCTGTTTGAGCTTTGAGCATTTTATTTGGAAAACTCAATGTTGGGACAAGGTGAAAGAAATCCCAATTCCCTTGTGTAAGAAATCTCCTTGACTCCTTCACGCTTCACGGAATCCTTTTGGATTTTCTTGGAATCTCTTATGTAGCTCTTTAAAGTTAGCAGAGGTGTATTTTGCTGTGATTTTCAATGACTAGATTGGTTTTTGTACACACCGAGGTACAAACCTCTACGCGCAACTTGCCTTCATTAATCATTAGTAAATATGTGAGGTTCATCAAATATAAAATACACTGTTGTCATCAAAAGTAAAAGAAATTGTATTGTTGAAAGTGCAACCTATACTTTTCACAAAGTGCTACAATGGGGACTTATTTGTTCACCTACTTCTCAACAAGCATAAGACATACAGCGCTGAGTGACTGGGTATAGGTAGGTACAAACATTTAGTGTAAGAAAAAGTCAAATCTTCTCCAAGACGATGGTCGTGGTGTTGACCAAATCTTCAAGTGGGAATTTTACGGCATCGTTGCGTTGAGATGCGTACGTCGACGGGAGCAAAACTTCAAATGTTTTTTTGTTATAGCAACCTGCCGTAATACATGCTAAACCTAAAACGCCCAAAGACGGATCAGCGCATCCAGTTAGAGAGGGAAGATCGCATACGCAGTATTACCACACCGTTACAGCCGCCTCGACCAGCCGAAGTCCTATGACTAAAGTAATGGACATATTTAGAAACCGTTCCCACGTGAGCGTTCCTCCAGAAGACAGACGAAAGGTAAGTTGTTTAATTTTGTATGGTATTCGGCTAGATTGTGAATTACTTGAGACCGAAGAGGAGACTCACAAAGGAAAAGTGGTAAGTCTGAGCGGTCCAGTATGTGTGCCATTATCATGAAACGAGGTGTGGGGGAGGGTACTCGCAAACGAAAAGTGGTATGTTTAGACTAGATGTATGTCAGTAGGCTCAAAAGTTAAAATGCGATTTGGAGGAGGATAGTCACGATCAGAATCGGTGGATGGAAGGCAGGTACCGTGAATAGTAAAAATGACAGATCTTGACAAAGTGCATTTGTCGATGATTGTCTGCTAGATTCAGTAGAACAAGCAAATAGAACTCACATTATAGTGTTATGCTTATGGTCCAACAGCTGATTAAAAACTGCTATTTACTAATTACGGAAACATCAAAACACCACTTACATACTTGTTGCGGAAGAACTAGTGATATAGTCTTCGTAGTTTATGGAAATCGTTCGTATGCGATTACTCCTCATATCATTTCCCGAGCAGCTTTGAGACACTGTGTTATGGATACGTGTTTTACTTGGAAAGAATGTTTTTGACTCCCTTTAGGCTTTAACTCTACCGTTTAAATTTTTTCTGACGTTAGTCTCTGTCTCTGTTGCATAATGTGTAGCTTTTCTTTCCGTTGACCTCATTACGCTTATAATAACTACGTGAAGAAGCATACAACTGTTGCACTTCAACACGTGGTTGAAGCGCATCTTGTAATTCATCATAGTATAATACACTAAAAGGCTCAATAAAATTATTACGCATTCACAACCTTACATTGTTTATTTGTGACTCAATTCAAAGACTCGGTCAAAGAGTAGCTGATTTTTTCGGGCAGTGTTAATGTGGAAATGCGCTTCTTGTAAATCGCTTACGATTACATTTTTAACTTGTTTTTACTTTGTGGAAATGCTCTAAAAATATCATTATTCTTAATGTTTTTTTTCATGCAACTGTTAGATCAATTGGATGAACATTAAATATATACATTTACGAGTAGAACTAACTGGTCATTAGTCTTTAATAGTTTGCCATAACATTAATAGTGGGTTATTTAGAACCTGATTTTGTAAGTAGTGATTCCCGCATATTACCCGTACCTGCCTATTAATCGCAATAAATGAAAAGGTTGCAGAAATTATTGCGAATTGTATACTTGGCAAATAAAATAGGACTAAAAACAGATCCCTGTGGGACACGTCCATATCTAAATTTTATTTTCATTCGAAATGTAAGAGAGTGGGTGCATGGTGGCGCAACTCTTTTCATCACCTAATTCAAAAGGTATTATATTCGCTTCCTTCAACTTCGGAAATGAAATGTTGAGTATAAGGAATGACCTCCGCGCCCACTAGTAGTAAATGTCGGAGCCTAAAAATAAACATTGATTGTAGCAAATAAGGACGCGGATTTCCGAAAATAAAGTTAAAAAACGGCTAACGGGCTTATAAATGTATTGTTAAGGTGTTGTTAGAATTAAAAAAAATATAAAAGGTTGACCTTAACCATTAAAGCTATTTAAACAGGCCCGTAACGTAATGATGTAACTTTGTATTAATTTGTAAGGACGTTAACCTGCTTGAAATTGGGTTAAATTCAAACAATAAGCAATGAAAATAACTTAATAATATTTTTTTTACCTTGAGTATTTGACCTTTCTCATTCGGATAGTAAGTGTTCAAATTTTCCAGGGCAATATCGGCCGCCGTCTTGTTACTACAAGGTTTTTTCTGTGTTATAAATATCGTGGGCTTTATTCGCCTTAATAATCAGTCGGCGAGAAATTGCATTTTTATTATACCTTCAGCTTTAATTAAAAAGGAAAACATTTATGAAAATATTGTTTTTAGAGGTAAGAACAAAAATTGATTAAAACCCAGCACATGTTTGTGTTAGTGGGGACCCGGATAGCGTACACGAAGAAGCGAGGAACATCAGGAATACACAAACGTTTCCATTTTCTTGATTTGTGCTAAACAATTATTCGGTACAAGACATGTACCAGAATGATCTCAACGTCTCATGGAATCTGAACTGAAAATCGGGAATTTCAGTACACTATTTGTATTTTTTTTTCATATCCTTCCGTTTTGAAGTAATCGCATGAAGTTCGTCAAAATATTGGTTTGTTTTGTCGCAGCAATGAGTTTTACATTCGGTAACTTCAACTTCAGGGGCATGTGTGTCAGGCACTCAGTTTCCAAACTATTTTATTTGTTGAGCACAAGATTTTTGATTAGCCGGAGCACGAAAAAAATTGCATAAATAAAACCGAAAAAGTATTATGTGCTATTGTAACGGACGGTTTAGTTTTGTTTTTTTCATGTTTAAAGATACCAACGTCTAGGTTCGATTCTCTTTTGTGTTTGAAGAAATGCAATTTTTAAGATTTTTGGATCGTAAAAGAAAAATTTGGGGCCTCTAGTTCATTTGCAAAAATTGTTTTGGTTTCACTACCAACTAGTTATTACACCCCCGAGAAATTGCATGCACATCTCAGGCAGCGTAACTAATTTGTTAATACCTACTTATTATTCCTGCAAAATAGTCAAAACAAGTAAGATTATGTAATTAATAATCATGTGGTGGGATAAACCAATCGGAAGATACAAAATTCTGAAAAATACTAATACAATTTGTTTATGTACCGCGAAATGTATGGGGGAAGGGGACGAGCGCATTTATTTAGATACATAAAATTGTATCTTAGTTGTAACCTTTCTGTTACTACAATATGTGCGTTTACTTACTGAAAGTAACAATATAAAAATGGTCGTGCAAGGGCCAACAGTGCATCTATAATCGGCAGTTTCCTATTGGTGCGATAATATTTTAACGCGATTGATAACGCAATGGGATTAAATTTGCGGTTTTTTTCTTTAGTTTAACGAAGCTTAACGACCGTTGATTACCTAATTAACCTTTGGGAAAACTGGTAAAAATGCTTTTGCCTGAACGCAATTTTCCTTTAAAAAAATTTGTCGCCTAATTTGCGAAATGTATGTCTTCCAATTAGCAAGTATCGTTTAGTCATGTCTTGTTGGGATTTTTTTGCGAATTCAAGGTCGTGACGATATTCGCTATTAATTATTATTGTTAAGCAATAAATGTTAGCCTTTCAATGCTTAGTGCAAACAGTTGCTGTATTTACTACAACTCTTGTTTACATGCGGTACATCCTCATTAGGGTACTCACTTCGTTTGATTTTGTTGCAACAATCAGTTTGATTAGTGTTGTTAATAATCATTTTAACTCGTCCGGATTTTTCATTTAATACACTGTGAGAAGGTCGCTTTCAAAATAGTCGTGAAATTGGAATAGTCTAAATGCGTGGAAGGTTGTTATAATACACTTGTTTTTTTTTTCCAAAATTATGTAAGCAAGTCGAAAAAAGCGAAGTGTTTGTTTTGCTGGTAATGTGGATGGGTCGCGCTTGGATAGTGTTTTTGAAGTATACCGATTATTTAACTATGTATAATAATTAATAACCAATTCCCTATGCGCTTCTATTTTTTGTGTTTACGTTAAATAACTTGTTAATTGTTTAAATTAGCACGAGATTGGCTGTTTGCGATCAGTTCTTATCTGGTGTGGTGACGTTGGTGGGTTATCCACTTTTTAAGAGTGACCTATATCTGGGTCACTTCTTTCCTGATAGAAAAAATGGCGACGAGCGATTTATTTTATTTTTAAGGGACTGTGGGATTTGCACTCAAAAGCAGGATATGGTGTGCATTTTGGGCCTAACATACGAGGGCTGGGTATTATTTTACAGGACTGATTTTTTTTACTCGATTACTACGCACAGTAGAACAATACCGCAAAAAGAGTAGTTACTCTAGTTTCTTTTGGCATGTAGAGAGTGGTTCAAATTCGTGGCTCACCATTGGTGAGAGATACAGTATATAGGTTAAATGGGGGCAAAGTTCTCTTTTTTGTGACTAAAAAACGAAGGTATTTGAAATTTTTCAAAAATCTTTGAAAATATTACCGAAGATGTCAAATTTCGTTTTCATTTTTCCTAGCTCTGCATCTAGTTTGTTATGGAAACGGCAACTGTTCATTTTTAACTACTTGATCTATAGGGAAAAGGAAAACGAAATTTGACATTTTCAGTTTTTTTGTGATCCTGCAGTTATAGTAAGATTTTTCAAAAGATTTAAATGCGTTTTTTAGTCACAAAAAGGGGCAACTTTGCCCCGATTTAACCTACGGGGTATCTCGCCGTTGCGGAGATTCCAATGGTAAGCCACGAATTTGAACTACCCCCTAATACCAAACGTCAGGATACTAGACTACTCGGCGTGTTGCGAGTCTATTGTTAAACAACGTCGCCGTATGGTGAATTTTGCTATAAAAAATATGGCAGCGAATCAATCTTAAATTTCAGGTTAAATTTGAAAAAACGATCATGGAATCTTATGAAATACTTTTCAAATGTTTTGTTTATGATTACTTTAGTATTAGGAGAGTAGGGGGGGGGGGGGGCACAAGAGCATCGTCGTGTCACACTATTTGTCAATTTTCCGGGGCGTTTGTTCTTCATTGCGGATCCTCAAAGTCTCTCCAAGTTTAGCAAATTCGATCAGTAATGGCACCTGATGATCGAAAAAAAAGGCAATTATACCTTTCCCGCGAAAATGACGACCTTTGCTTTCTTTGGGGGCGGTGAATTCGAATGTTTCGACTGTACGCGTTGCCGTCGTGTTTCAGACCTGTAGTTTCAATTGCAGACGCAAATTTGCCACATCATCATTTTGATACCGGATCAGATGCGTCAAAGCAGCGTCGAACCTCTCCGACTTCTGGGGTCGTTCCAAATTTTGGACACCCATTCAGCACTCAAAACTATCGATCATATATCATATAATAGGTGTGAACCGAACCGTGACTGATGTTCACACGCTTTGCCAGTTCATCGATGCATATCCTCCGTTATTGTCTAATTAGCTCATCAACCTGTCCAATTCTGTTCGGGGTGATGGCACGGTAGCTTTAGTCCAGAGACTTGTTATAACTAGACCGCGCGTAACGTAGATTTTACTATAAACGCCTGTTGTCAAGATAGGATAGGCAACCAACTGCTCATCGCGGGGCAGACGTACGTTCTGCAGCTTGCTTTAGCCATGTTTATTCTAAATTTTAGTAGCAAAAAAAGATAACATATAGCTGTTAACTGTTTTAATCGAATTTATTGGTATTTTATTTGAACTAAATTGGTATATAACTGCCTTACTCTAGTCCTAATTTGATTTATATGTGTATTTTGGTGGTGAACACGTATGGGAAAATATACTCTTAAAACTAAAGATGTAAGTAGTAAGATATGATTATTTAGCGGATTTTGATATATGCCTATCCAAAAACCCAAATGGGCTGTAACTGTTATTTATTTTTCTTAGACTGCTGATAACCATTTTGTTTACAACGCGGTGTGGTGTGGATTGAATGAAAAACCTGAACACATTTTCAGCAATTTGGCAAATTTTTAATGCAACGATTGATACGTGCAACAATCCTCCACGATTTTTTCTAGTTAAAAGCTTTGAATGACTCTCTGATGCGAATATCGCATCTGCACATATGGAACATTTAACAGACTTAGCTATTTTTCTTGTAACAAAACCTGAAATATACTTAGTACCAGTAAGTACTTAGTTACGTCTATACCTAATAGGCAAATAGGTATTGCCGTTGTCTTGCTGGTAAAGGATGTCGAATAATATTTCTACGTTATTTTAAGTGAATGGGAAATTCGAAAACGCTCGGTATTGCATTATTGTTTAACACCTTCGTAGGTACCTTTCTAAAATCGGCTTCATTTCCCCGCAAATGCACTATGGTGGGAGTAAATTTTTCTCTTCGAATGGCTCTGATCCATTGGCCCTTTGAACTTTTATCCGTTGAAAATCAGCATATTATTTAAAAATGTATCGACAGAGTACATGTTGATAGGCACAAGTTAACCTAAGTTTATTGGTTTATTCTCAACAGAAATTTATCTGTTCACTAATTCGAGCTAATCACGAGAATGATCAATGAACGGAACATCTAAAATAACAGCTTATATCATTATATTGCATATCATCTCAGCGATTTTTGCCCCGCGGTGCATTGTGTGTTGCATACTGTGTCGACAACACCTTAGATACGTTAAGCGCGGTCTAGTTATAGCAAGTCTCTGCTTTAGTCCGGTTTTAGATCGTCTGAACCGTTTGCATTAACGCTTCACAGTGGCCCAATGAGATGCAATGTTCACCATACACGGCAGTCATACATCGACTAATGTCGTTTTGGGAAACAACTTCAGCTGTCAAAAATCCTGATCAAAGCACGCTGTTCTTCTTTAAGAGCGTCCATTATGCGACGCTATCGACGTAAACGTGCATGTGCGCATTAAAAAACTTTAGCCTCACCCTTTCGGCGTTTCACGTAACCTTCGTACATGAAGGATGCCTGTGTGCCTCGCGCATGCGTCGTAGATGATGGATCGAACCATTATTACGCAGGGTGGGTTGGCTCACTTTCATTTGCACATTGAATGTCGCTCGCTCCTATGTTGGCACGCAGCTTTTCGAAGTTTCCGCGGAGTTCCTCCGCTATAAACGCGATCTTTCAAAGAAGAAGCAATCGAGGGGCGAAAGATCAGGTGATCTGGGTGGCCAGTGAACAATGCCACCACGCCTGTCCACTGATTAACATAATTGTTCCCGAGGAACTCCTGCCTGGTATTATGGGGTGGCGCTCCATCTTGTTGGAATCGGAAATTCGCGTAGAGGTTCAATGGAATATTTTCGATGTATTGATGTAGCTCTTTCCGCAAACACTTGAGGTATACTTTTCTGGTCAGTCTCTCGGGAAAAAAGTGTGGCCGAGGCATTTATTCCGAATAGCCCTTGTCGTCTGATTTCTCTATATTGCCTGGGATTTTCAGTTGATACCCTCAAGTTATTCCTATTGAATTAATATTGTACACCTTAAAAAGTAGCATTCGTCGGACCACAAGTTACAAGGTTCTCGAGAAGTCTTGGTTGGTTGTTACTTCGCGAAATCGGATTTTATGTGACCCATCGTCGGAATGCAATCCGTGAACTGGTCTTACTTCGTATATTCTGAATGACTTGCTTCAAAATCATCAGAGTTGTGCTCCGCGGTATTCGTAACCTCTGCGCCAATTCGTGGGTCGATGTTGTTGAATTTTGACGTATTTAATGTAATAGAAATTGCCGATTAGCTATTCTCATCTCCACTAATACTATGTCTCTATCTTCTTGTGGAAGTCGCAGTCCGTAGGTACTGCCAATGACTATGACAGTGTTTCTTTTTTTAATTTTTTCTCTAATTATAAGATATCTTAATCATTATAAGATAATCTTATAATTAGAGAACAAATTTAAAAAAGTGGCAGTACCTATCATCAGTCTGTAAATAAAATGAGCTTCATTCATTCAAACTGTAACCGAGTTATATCCGTAGAAAGTTCGTGAAAAACCGACTAAGAATTGTTTTTTTACGGAGTTATCAAATGTTCGCGATTTTTTTAAATATTTTATTTAGAGCTATTATCAACGTCTTCATTTGGTGTATAACTTATTTTCTCGAAAAACAACCTTTTAGGATTGGTACCGCAAGAAGTACCCGCAGCGCCTTAAGTCATATGACCTGAGGCGGCAGACGATCGAATTTAGCATACTCGGATAGGGTAAAATGGAACTCCATCGGTTAAAATTTTGATCATTCTCGTTGAGTGGATTTCGAGCTACCTCCTCTACTAAGAGTTCCTATCGCTATAATCGAAAGCGATCTATACAGAGTACGATCTTCACAATATTAACTTTTTATTTAGCACTTTTCCATTCCATCTAAATGTATGATGATGTAGGTAATTATACGTTTTCCACTATCTTTAGGAACGAGATAACACCGCAGTCTGCGCGAATCTTTTTTATCGCGAGGATATCTCTGAAGTGTTTGGGAGGGGTAATATCATACATAAATTTTGCAAAGCCTCACCACCGTAAATAGACTTTCGCAAAATGCTTCTGTTTGCTCAGCTTATCAATTTTGTTGTTGAAAATATTTGATTAGGTATCGGGAATACCTACTCCAAGCGAACGTTAATGTTTATTGAACAATGAAAATTTTCAAATCGTTGCGTAATTATGTAATCGGTGATTGTTGTTTCTGTGATAATTACGCTAAGTGCTACAATAATGTCGCAGTACATCAAGTGGATGTGGAATAGCAAGAAGGAAGAGGATTTTATTATGAAACCTAGAAGTCGCTCGTTGGACGCTAAAAGTTTGGAGGCAACCGGTGTTCGGCTTTTACTTCAAAATGTAGGTAATCATACATTTTGTTTTAAATTAACATAGACGATTTGAAAGTAAGGTGATTGGGTGATGCTTATTATTTAAATCTACTAAGTATTATTGTCAGTGTTCAAAAAACATCATCTTCATAAATTGTGGTATTAATCGTTCGAATCAGTGTTTTTGATTTATCCATATGTAATGCCAAAACGTATGCACACTAGCTACTGTGTTGTGGTTGAACCACTATGCGAAGTATGTGTGTAAATGGAATTTAAAATCCAGCATATAGATGTCAAGGGTACCATTACATTAGTATCATGCCGTCTGTTTCACTTGTACACTTTTATTTAACAACAAACCTTGATTCGAGTTGCATTCTTATATTGCCCAAGACCATTAATGATCGGTATTACGGATAAGTGTAAAAGTGCTAGTATGTACTTTATCTGATTCGGCACTAATATTTGTCGTTTACACATACATTATATGTTCTCATTGATTATATGTACTATATTATTAAGATGAAATTACGAAAAGATCAAAGTTGCTCCAAATTTTTAATTAAGGATGACAGCAATCCCGTCTCTGCATTTATACAATCTGGGCGTCGATTCCCGAAGATGTGCTTTGTTCACATCGACTGACCTTGATGTGAACGTGAATGTCACTGCATTCTCGAACCTACCACATCGAGCGAAAAGTTGATCGAACGCAACGACTGGTCTAGACCACTCGTTGCGTGAAAGTCATGCGCAGTTGCAGCTACAGGACGAATCTTGCAGCTGTTTTGCTATAGAGGTTATTCAGTGCCCTAACCTATAAATTCACATATTTTCTGTGAAATAAAACATGGAATTGTTCGAAGATTTTCTGGTTATTAATAGCAGTATCCTTAATGTAAAAACAAAACAAAATACAAAACTGACAAATGACAGTTCAATTCATATCTGTGATTGGTTAGCGCATAAAGTTTGTCCACGATTCGGGAATGCAGCTAAACTTGAACTTATCCCTATCGTATACGATCATGACGTCATGGCAGCCGGTCACATCACATGCACATCACGGAGCAGATCGACTAACTTCGGGAATCGATACCCAGGCCTTTCCCTTGGTGCATCTAAAACTGTTAGATATATTAAATTGCACTAGCGCCATCTTATCTTCTATGTATATAGATTTCATTATTTCAAAAATTACTCCAGGTAGCAACAAGAATTTCTCACAGTATGAAACCAATTGTATGAACGGTATATTATGTGATCAAAAATGAGCTGCTGTCGAGTCACCTTTGGAATTTGTTTACGTGGGAAATCGTACTTAACTTCCATTTTCGATCGCCCTTTATAACTTTACAAGAAATGAAGAAACACACACAGAAACAAAGCATAGGTATCTGAAACGCTCATGTCAGTATGTAGTGACGTATCAGTGAATACTGACGCTGCTGGACGAGATAAAGGAAAATTGAGCGAGTCAACACAAAGATAGAGAACAATTATTACTGCGGAGTGAGTTTTTGACTGCACTATTATACATGTTAAGTTTATCATGTATTTTTTAATAAGCCGAAAACTATGGCATAAGGCAACAAACAGAATTTTGAAATTCTGGGTTGGGATAGTGAGGAGGCTAATATTCGGGAAGGTCTTACGTTTTTTCGTAACCGGCCTTGCTTCCTCTTGCTACCCATATCGCACCCGCGCCTGCGTCTGTTACTATATTACTCTTATAATTCCATGTTTCACATTCCAGGACTGTATGGCCTTCCCAATCTGTCTCCCCGCAGTCCTGACACTCTTCGCTTGGTCTTCTCTTTAATCTGTGCGGGTACACTCTGTTTACCCCATTCTCGACTAGGAACTGCTGTACCAGATGATATCCAAATTTCCCATATTTTTCTCCACCCTCTTTGATCCCAGTATTCTATTCCAAGACTGTTTCTCTTCCTACTCTTCCTACCATTTATTTAATGTTTCGGCCCGGCTCTCCTCTACTAACAATCTCAGCGCGATTGTCCGCGCTATCACGAAAAGGTCTTAGGTGGCCACTGTTCCATAGGCAGAGGTACAGTCACTGACTGTGGCCATAATGCTCCATGTCGGCCATGTTTTTTTCCAATTTATCATTGAGCTGATTGGTTTAATCCGAGGTTTAATCGAATTCGGAGATTATGCTGTGGTTACAATTGTCACAATTGTGTCCAGCATGATAAATTTATCACCTTAGTTTCCAGGTTAATTTCCACCAATCCGATGTATTTGGTCAAAACATGGCGGATCTCTCAACTAATCATAAAAAATAACACCACCGTATGATCACGCTGTCCCCTATAGCACCTGCTATGGGCTATGGGCACTTTTTCGGAATCTGTTATCAGAATTTCGATAACAGATTAGATGTAGAAGCTACAGGCTACTACTTGTTTATTTCTTATGCACGCCATATTGGATTTTCGGAATAAGATACAGGATTCAAAATTTGAATGCATCGCCATCATAGCCATGTTGATACAGCAAATATCTAGTTACCCGTGGATGTTTTATGGAGTAATGAATGTCATTTAATTTTGAAATTTTTCTTGCAAATTTGTATAAAAGTATAGTGTGACACGTCATTATTTTTCTTTTTTTGTTCTCTATCTCATTCCGTAAAAATTCAGTATGGCGCCCATAAGTAATAAAGAGAGTACCATGTATCTTCTATATCTAACGTGTTATGGAAATGCTGATAAGTGATAACAGATTCAGATTTTCCGAAAAAAGTGCCCATAGAATGGGAACCGTCCATTTCCGACAGTTAAAGCCAGGGAAAATAAAAACGAAATTTGACATTTTCAGTTTTTCGGTGATATCTCGGTTATTTTCAAAGATTTTTCAAAAATTTTAATTGTATTTTTTTAGTCACTTAAAGGGGCAACTTTGTCCCCATTCAACTTACACCGAGACCATAAGCTACGAGAATCCGCTCGCTAAGAGGTCTTTGAAAGTGTTTTAGAATCTAGAAAATTGGTTAGGCGACATTCACGTCTAATTTTAAGAGTAATGCTCTTCTAGAGATTTCTTCAAGAGTCTTTACTAGCATGAAGAATCTGTAAGGTTATTCCAGAAGCTTCACAAGTTTTATAGAGCTCTCCAACTTGGGTACGAGCCTTAGAAACTTTTACTAGTCTCAAGTTCCCAAATGTTTTTTTCTCAAGAATTCACTTCCACATCTTTTTGGGGACTTTTTCCTGAGCTGTTAATAAACTGAACAAAGATTGTTTACTTTCCAGCAGCTTTAAAAGCTTTTGAAAATCTCTAAGTCTTAAACAGTGGCGGACTGGCAAATTGAACTGGCCCGGGCAACCGAACAGCACCGGCCACATAACGGGGGGTTGGATCCGAAATTTTTCTCCAAAGTAACCCCCTAAAATAGCATTTTAAAGCATTTACACTTGTTCCAAAATCGATTACAAATGTAGTTTTTTGGGGGGACACCCGACACCGTACGACCGATGACCGCACCGGCGCCGGCCCAAAGTACAGCGGCCCACCGGGCACTTGCCCGGTTGCCCGCCGGCCCAGTCCGCCACTGGTCTTAAAGAGTCTTCAAAAATCTATATGATTCTCCATTGGGTCTCGAAAAGTCTCGCAAGGTACTCCAAAGACTTCCTAGATGCTTTCAGAACCTTTAATTCGTTTTGGAGGCTTTGAGAGGCCATAACTTATTTATTTATTTAAAAAAAAGCTATTCGAGATACCTAATTAAATAAAATGCGACGCGAGTAATTTGGGGTGGGCCTGCGCCACGTCGCCTTGTATAAATAATCTAGGTTTTGGATCGAGTTAATAGAAACCTTGTATTACAGTATCATGAAGGAGTGAATGATCTTTACCCCCATCTTCATCCCGTAAAAGTTCTTCCAACACTAAAAATATAATTTTGTATTGCTGTCTGTTTGTCCGTGTGCACGATAACTTTGATTAGAAACGTCCGATCGCTTTGAAAATTTGTGCACATGTCCTTAAAGATATAAGAAAGGTCGCTAGTGGTTTTCACTCACATAGACTATCGGATCAAAAAGTTAGATCTCGAGGATCGTTTAGTATGTAGCTGTATCGAATTTTTATAAATGTATGCCTAATGTACTGATAAATTGATCCCGTCAGGCTTCTGACTCAGACTAACCCTTCCCCCCACCGATTATGCGTACAGATCTGCTGGAATGTAGCTGAGGTCATCAATCCAAGTTCCAAGTTGATCCACACGAACTGTATTGATACTTCAGTTGCCATCGATATAAAGTAAAAGCTTCATTCCTTATCTTTATCGATTTTGGGTGTTTTATCGTTTTTGTAACATGAAGTACAGTCTTGATCCCGATTTTAGTTGTTCCTGACTAAAATTGATCCATTAGATTTTCGCTTATGTCGCACAGGAAACAGTTGAACATCAGGTAACTAGCTACATTTAGCAATAAATGTCGGTTGCCGCAAATTACAAGCAATAACGAAATACCTACTGTAATATTTAGTTTTCTCTATCGAGTAAGTACGTTTTGCTGCTTCCCCAACAAAATTGGTAAATTTTGCGAGAATATAATTGCCCAAACCACAGATTATCCTACAATCTGTGCCCAAACAGTTTGTTGATGTCCAATGAAATAGTTACAAAGAAGAGTTGTGATCATCGATCAAATTCGAAAGTAGCACGTACCTGACCTGACTTGAACCTCAAACAAATAAATTTTACTCCGTGTCCATCGATGCAATGCCTTGATCCACCCTTCAAGTGAAATTGGATTTTGAACGCTAGAAAATTTATTATAAAAACTACCTCCTACCATGTGTGAATCTAGCTTCCTATTTCTTTGCTGCTGGTTTGGGTGACCAAGGAAAGCTTATAATGTTTTCTTAGATGTTTGGCATTGTCCAAACCAGTTATGTAGTTTTAAACAAACAAATAAATAACATCTGAATGGCTCAGTTGACCCACAGTATTCATTAAAATTAATGTAAGAATTTATGTGTAATAAATGAAATGCAAAACAAAATTTACATGCTTAAACGACATCACTTTGCAATCCCCACCCATGTCTCTTACAATTAAAATCTACAAGTTTACAAAATATTCGTTTAATGGCGTCTACGCCGAAATATGTAAGAAACAAGAGTGGCCATTAAGTGTGATTAGAGTCTGTGATACTATAATTTTCTAATCAAGCACTGAGACAAAACTGTTTCATTTGACCTTTGCCTGTAAAAATTTTGATCTAAATTACTAATGCTGTCCTGTTTGTTACAGCGAGCCATCCAGCAACAACAATTGTCGCAAGGTAAGTAATTTTATTATACTTTATCCACTTTGATACCGAACTGTTTAAAATTGGCGCTAGTTTGTGCGAGACGATTTACAGATTTCTGCGTTGCGTAGTACGCAAATGCCAACCATTGTTGATAGATGTCGCAACGTTCTACTTATTTAACTTTGAATAATCAATACTTAATTATGGATAACAACGTCATATTTTCGGCGCTAAATATTTGATTCGATTGTAAAAACCGCTGGCGGGTTTCTCAACACAAACTTAAAGCTGATGTGGCTGTATTTGGCCAAATCTATTTCATTATGCCAGGGAACAAAGTTGACGATGTTTACTTTAAAATGTGCTCATTTCCTTGTAAACAACGATCTAGGTGCTCCCCTTTAATTAATTTACAAACTTAATTTCTATGGTCACGCAACAACTACTTTCTACACAGTAGGATTTGGGAAGATTTATAAAAATCAATAGCAGTTGAATAGATGATGCTTTTAGGATAAATTATTAACCAAGACAATTGAAATCGACACACTATCGCGACAGCAGCTAACTTTCCTACTTCTATACTATAACAGAACTTCTTTTAGCTTGTAACTGGACCTAGGTACGAGATCTAAGTTGAATTAGGAATTATAAAATAAATTGGTATATCTCTATATGCACAGGCACAGATTACATGTAGTGTAAATGTAATCTATACGCTATAAAATTGTTTAATCTGGATAATTAATTGTACTCAGACTTAAAACGAACGCCTAACCGTGTTAATGATTTTAGACATTCTGTCCGTCCGTCCGTTTGCGTACATGATAACTCGCGAACGGTTTCGAATTTTTCAATTCTATTGTCAGTATTTTGTTTATCATCGCCCAAGGAAGAACTGATTAAATTTTTTGTGGCCCAGGAGCTCGTTTGCTAGATTTGTTATAAGTTTACCAACACGGTTACAAATAAGTACCAAATACTGCTCTAACTGCTGTCTTATCAAAATGCTCGGGCTGGATCGCGTGGTTATAAAGTGTGTTGGCTAAAAGTCGGAAATATGTGGACTTCGCGAGTAATACCATTGTAATATGTAGTCTCTGTAAGAAAGGTGCTCTCAAAAGCCGTGTACTGGTATATTCGTGAATCCTATATCCAGTAGACCGTTTCCTCTACATTTATCGACAGATGACAGTTTTCAAAGTGGATCAGTTTAAATTCGTTCAAGTTAATCTGCAACATTAACAACATTAATGTTGATCGACGAAACTGATGAAACCGATTGACCGATGAGAATGTTATCGGTATTTGACTAATTTATCTTGAAAACGAATCTTTATAGGGGCACTTCCAACTTCGAAACTAAGATTTACGAGATTTCCAATTATCTAATATTTTCTCCGCCGAATCCCAAGCGGTTTTGTTTAGTGACAAATTAATTGGGTGTTATTATAGACTCGCTGATTAGTTTTAGTTGTACAGAAATGTCAGATATTTACGGGTAACTAAATTTTGTTTGGACGAGGCCACGAACGTAATTGATTATTTCAATGTCGTATTGATTTTCTATTCTTATACCAAACTCCTTGCTTGGGTAGTGGATTTTTCCTATTATAAACAAAGGTCTAAATTACTACTTAATGTTCCTGTTTTGATTATGGTATGTCGGTCAGCAACACGAAAACTCCTACAGCTTGCGGTGGGGATGGGGCCCCTATCTCTACCTTAAAACAAAACCAAAGGTTTAGTAAACGTTACTTCACATTCGAACAATACGTTAACATTATGTTTACAGAGGTTGTACTAATTTTGTTGGAATTAACAAATTTTGATAAGTTATTCCGAGAAATCCTAAGGGATTAATATATCATCAGGTTATGGGCCCAGCGTGATTTGTGAAGTTCGTGTTCTTCGTAAGAATCACGTTCAGGTTCCTCTTTTTTGAAAATGGAAAAGGTAACGCTTTCGAAGTTCGAGGAATTCTAAGGGATTAATAAATATATCATCAAATTTATACTTTATATACAAATCATCAATTGTGTTTATTGACTATGTACAAAACTTTGTACTACAACAAATAATTATTGCCGAATACCTGGATCTTGAGAAATGTAAGCTTTGAATCAGGATTGTATTGTTGTATGGAAATTAGTGGAGGTCATTTTAAGCCATATATTGGTTAGTTTTTGGGCTTTTATTAATTTTTAAACTTTAAAGCGCGATTTGTCTTCTACTTCTAGAGATACAAAGCCGTTTGGGGCAAATTTATGCAAAATTATATGGTGATTAATTTTCCCTTCCAAAAAGTCTTGTCTACAAATAGCGAATTATGACCAAAAAACTGAAAAATGTCATTTTCGAGAATAAGTTGGCATCCATTTATTTTCAAAGATATCAACAAATAATTTTAACAAAAGTTTGGTACATTTTTCTCAACTTTCTGACGGTGCTAAAAAAGTTGTTATGGCCCATAAAATATTATATTTTTCAATCAAGTCGGATATTGCACCCATAACATCAACGGCTTTTATTCGTTTTTAGTTCATTCGAGATCCCTTCTTTTATAGCACATTAGCAACATCATACATCGCACACTGGCAACATTGCCCAACATCAATGCTTTCATCAGCATAAAAAGGCGAACTTACCGAATTGTAGATACTTTCTTATTGGTGTAAGAATTGATCAAATACGATTGTACATAAAAATACCTAATATAAATATTTTAAAGGTAAATATTTGCCTCAAACACATCAAGGATCTCGCGCCCCCCTTAACAACGCCTTGCGCCCCCCAGTTTGAGAAACACTGCTTTAGACTCTTGAAAGTTTTAAGACTATTTAGTTGTTTTAAAGTCTTCGTCATTCGACTGATTTCTATTTAAAATTTTTGATTTTTTTCGGTCTGTTAATCGCGAAACTTTAGTGAACGACTGTATTCAAAGACGTCCCTACAAGCACTTGCAAATCGCGTTCCCGCGCCGTACAATATACTGCACATCTTTCTTTTTAGTGCATCTTTCTTAATTAAATGAAAATGTTCAATTATTTATTACTTATTTGTGTTTTTACGGTTTTGAAATACAACTTTTAGGAGAATGATCCAAAAATCCTGACATTTTTTGCAATAGATAGCCTGCGATAATCGGTTTGTGTTAAATTTTCCATACGCATGACTAGCGATGCCAAGGAGAAGTTACATCGTCTTTCATACAGTATTGTATTTAACCGCTGTTTGATTAACCAAACTTTTGATTATCCGAACCACTACCGGTCCCAATTAGTTCGGATATTCTTTTTGATACACTGTGGCCTTCAAAATTTACGAAATTAGAAAAAGGCATCCCTTGAAACCATCACCGGCGCCATCATAGCCATGTTACTTCAGCAAGATCTAGTTACCCGTGGATGTTCTTGTTGAGAAATGGATGTAAAATAATTTTGAAATTACTCATATAACTGCATGTTTAATTATAGAGTTAATATTAATACATTGAATTAAAATAAAGAAAAGATAAAGAACGGAGTGGTCACCCATCCAAATAGTAACCGGGAGCGTTTCTTAAATTTAGACAATAAATGAATGATTAAGTAATAAGTATTAGTAATAAACGCTTTTTGGTTTGAGAATTGTTTTAAACAATGGTTTGAGCTAGGAAACTGTTCTGTCAAAAATTTGGTGGCATAACAATTTGCTCCTCCCCCTCGATATTTTTTGGATTTTTGTAAAAACATTTATAATGTCAGGTTTGTATGGGGATGTACCTGGAAGAAAAAAAAATGGGAATCTTGAGCCCCCCACAGTTAAATTTTAGGCAAAATGACTCTCAATTTTTTTTTAGTTCTCAGTTGTAAGACAAAGATAAAAGCTAAATCGTTGGCTATATTTACATTTTTGTGGTTTCAAGACATACCATAATTCTTAATACGACTTTGTTTACGAAAACCTATTAGGTAGCTCGTCTATGTCGTAATTTTATCTTTATCGCCCTTTTTTTATTGAGGTTAAAATTGCGACGTCAAACCATAAACATCCAAGTTCCGTGGCAGGCGGAAACAATATTCGCCTTGCCTATGGTCAGGGATTGGATTTAAAATTAATTAACGGCCCTCTTGATATATATTGTGTTCGTGATGAGATCGCTATTGGGTTTCGGGTTACCTCTGTATATCATTTGGAGTTCCCATTTAAGTTTTCTACTAAATAAATGGCTCTCTAAAGGAATTACTTTTTTAGTACCTAGCAAAATTGATGAACAATACGCATTGGAAAGTGCGGTGTGGTGTGGTGAATACTTACATCTTGGAAATTTGCTCATACGTTTATGCGCACAAATCAATGTTCAAAACCGCTGATCATTTCTATAATACTAGAAATAAAAAATTAATACAAGCAACGTCCCACAAGACATCACTTTTTGAGAAGAACTTTTGCTACAACGCAACTAAAATTTTTAACTCGCTATCACGTTTTATTAATACGTCCTCGAAAAAAATAAACTATACCTACCTAAACAAAATTTAAAAGAATTATTGGTATCAAATTGTTTTTATAATATGGACGAATTTTATCAATTTGTAAAACCCTAGTTTAAAACGTATTTGGCTTATTGTAAATCTTTTGATGTTTACTTTAGTGCTTTCGCAAGAACCGCACTAAAATACTAATAATTATAATTATTATTATTATAAAGTGTTCACGCAGTATCATGTCTTCATTTAATTGTAGATTGTAGAATCCTCAATCCCTAAAGTAATGCTAAGTTAGTGAAAAGAAAATTATTGGGAAGGGAAACACACGTAGACATGTATTTCTCTATTTAGGTATTCATTAATTATGGTAGTTAGTGTGTATTTGCGTATGCGAACAAAGCATCTCATCCTTTATAATCTCTCGTACATTTCGCTGTTCTGCAGTAAAAAAGATCATGTGATAGTACTTTATATTATAATCTAGTGACCTTGAAGCAGATTAATTAAGATTCCAAACTATTTTTAAATAGTAATTTTCATACAAAATCGCATGTTTACCTGAATTGGAAGAGTAGCTTGTGTCTTTTTACTTTCCGACTGCAAGGCCAATTTTGCGTTTCCTGGGCGTTTAGAAACCCCCAAATCCCCATGAAAGTGATTTTTAGCTTAACGTCTGTCGGTCTGTGTGTATGTGTGTGTGGGTATGTATGACGTGGTCGTAACTCAAAAAAGAAATTGTTGGGCCAACGAAGGGATTCAAATATGATCCAAACAATAGTTAAGAGTTGTGACAAACAATGACAATAAATTAAAAAACTGAAGAGCTAAGGCTAAAACTACAATGACGAAGTCCCCAACTAAGGGTTGAAACGAATCAAAATGAAAATTTTAACTTCAGGTTTAGACGATTCGTAATAATGAATCATTCACCAACGTTTTACTTCACACGGTGAAGGATTAATTATCCTTTATGATAAATTTTGATCCGAAGAGAAGATTTATCTATACGTGGTCTCAACTGTACTTTATTTTAAAGTGGATCCACATACACAATTGTAATATGTAATATCCCTGACATTTTGCTGATCATTGTGGATTGTGATTAAGGGATGTCGGTATTATTATAAATTGTACCTTATTGATTCTGAGCACTGTACAGTGTACGTACCTATGTTACACTGTGTTCAAGATAAGGATGTCTATCACGGGATCTCCAAAACCATAGAAGATAGGACGATGGTCAAATGGAAAAAGTTGCGTCTTATTTATACAGTTATTATCATGCTGTAAAGAAAACCAGCAAATTCCGAATACTTCCGAAGATATGCCAGAAAAGCCGAAATTTGCCAATTTTGTTTTTATTTTTTCTCGTGCTATTTGAACTGATACAGAAAAACAAAAACACTTTCTCATTGCCCCTTTTTGAGCGCTACAAGACACCGTTGAAAGATTTTCAATACAACGTTTCGTTTCGGAAAAAACAACATCAACTTTATTTTTTTATAGGGCCCATCATAAAAAAAACAAAAGTTGGAAGTTGTTGGTTGGTTCACTTGCGCACAACACCCTAATCATGCGAGAATATCTATCGGATAAATTTCCTGGAAAGTAAAAAAATATGTTCGATGGGTATTCTCGCTCGTTTAGGGTGCACCGTCCTGTTGAAACCAACGGTTTCCAACGTTTGTTTTTTTTGTGTGTCGTACATCGTTGTATTAGTAATAATAATAAATGTTACCCAATACAGTATGTACTTTTTTTACAGGCCATATCAAAAATAAAGTTTATCATGACTTATCCGAAGCGAAACGTTGTATTGAAAACTTATCAACGCTATTTTGTAGAGCTCAAAAAAGTGACTGAGAAAGTGTTTTTTATTTTTTGTATTTGTTCAAATAATATCTGAAAAAAATAGAGAAAGAAATCGACAAATTTCGCTTTCTCTGGCATATCTTCGGAAGTAATTGGAATTTCCTGGTTTGGTTTAAAACATAATCTCTTGAATCTTTCATTGCGCATCTTTTCTCTAATTTCACCGTCGTCGTATCTTCTATTGTTTCGGAGGTCCTCAGGATAGACATCCTTATCTTGGACACAGTGGTATAGCGTCGAATAAAGCCTGTGCCCAGACAGAGGCGAAACAAAAGCATATTGAACCCCATACTTAACCAAAGTTTCAACCCTGACATTCCCAAAATAGCATTATGAACTAATTGCCGTGGTTTTTATTTCGCTCGGAATAAAACAAATAGGTAACGTAAATAAAATCGGATAGAGTCTCGGTAGGTAACTTGAAAAACTTATTTACAAAACAACGGTAGCTTATATCGGTAAACCAATTAATAATAAAGGATATGAAACGTAGTTAAACTAATACAAATGAATTCTCGGAGGCACACAAAAGTAATCGTAGACAATATAGCTCAAATCGGATCTCGATAAGTATATCGATAAGTAGTCGCACTAGTTTTTTTTTAATATGAGCCGGATTAAAAGTCGTGTTTCCGAATGCGAGTCCAAAAATTCCCCTACTGAAAATCGTATGCGATTCTTCGTCTCGTCTTTCGTTTCGTTTTACGCATACTGGTGGACGTCCCGTTACTGCAATGTTCTTTGCTAACTTTAGGGATCTTAAATTTTCTTTTTGTGAGCCTTTAATAGTTCTAAATTATACTCGCATTAATTTAAAATTCGGGGGTGCCAACTTTATTGACGTCTACGTGACATGGAAATTGCAAGACGATGGAATTTTTTACCAAACTTGTCTGAGACTTTTATGTGCTCAAAGGTACATTGATTAAAAATCTATTTAGATTGATTAATACGCTTCATTAATATTTGACTAATTAGTGCGGTGATTGTTTCAAATTCTAATCAATCACATGATTCGTTAAGTGATTAAAGGATACGTAGCTTTTTATCGGCGATTACAAGCTAGGTAGCTTTTTATCATTAGCGATAATATTGCGTTGAGGAATGCGTAATATATAAAGTGTTTGTGAAATTTATTGTCTTGTATTAATCGCCCTAAAATGTACTCGATCTTGAAAAAACTCGATCTAAAGCATTTTTTTCTGTTGCAACAAAACTTTTGTGTAAAAAATTGTAATAATAAAGTCAGTATTAGGTACGTGTATACCGAGGTGTATACAGTGTGTCCAAGATAAGAATGAACATGGGGAATTCCGATACCGTAAGAGTTACACAGTCGGTTAACTTACAAAAAAAGTTGCGTATTTTAGGGCTTAGTAAAATTATGAAATTTTGAAACTCCAATAAGTTCCGAAGATGTTCGAAAAAACCCGAAATCAACTATTCGTTTATATTTTTTTCTGATCCTGTTTGAAATGATATTAAAGAACAAATCACACTTTATCATAGGCTCTACAAGATGGTGGCCACAAGTTTGCACTGCGACGTTTCGTCGTAGAGAAACCATCATTAACTTCATATTTTCATTTAGACCGGAAAAAAGTACGTACTGTCTGGAGTAGCATTGTTTCTTACGAATACGCAACGATGTACGGCACAATATGATTGTTGATTATGTCATTTAAAGGAACCGTCAATGATGTATTTTAACAACGCCTACTACACCAAAATGTTAAAAATTGTTTATTATTTAAGTCAGAAAAACGACTTGTTATTAAATTTTTAACATTTTGGTGTAGTAGGTGTTGACTAAATGTCAAAATAATTCATTGATGGTTTCCTTAAATCACCTACCTAATAAATGATCATACATGATACATCATTGGATAATAAAATATGCTACTCAATACAGTGAACTTTTTCCGGTCCACAAAATAAAAATATGAAGTTGATGGTGATGATGGTTTCTCAAAGACTAAACGACGCTATGAAAATCTGCGGGCACCATTTTGTAGAGCTTAATAAGGAAGTGTGATTTGTTTTTTGATATCTTCCCAAGCAGGGGTAGAAAATAATAAAAACGAATATGGTTCATTTCGTTTTTTTTTTACTAAACCCCAAATACGCAACTTTTTTTCTAATTTAACAGACTGTATAATTACCCTCTTTGTGAGATGTAATTTGCCATTGCCGTGGCCAACCATATTTACTTTGGCCTTTGGCGAATATCCCTTGACACTGGAACAGCTGACATGAATTGCAGGTTGGAGCACAATACATCAAGATGGAATTCAACTTGACACCGGAATTGATACCACGAGGAATAAGTGTGAAACGAATAGGGAAGGGACATGGCCTTATTAAACAAAAATTGTTAATCTCTTTTGAAATTGTAAGCAATTAACAGCTTTTGAAAAGTTCCAACGCCTTCTTGGCAATTTCAATTTAGTTTTAGCGTAGGTATATCCGAAGACTCCTGGTATTGAGTGTAAATTTACTCATGTTTCTGTGGAAAATCGTTTACTTACCATCATCAATCGTAATATTTTTCGTTTTGCAGTGTGTCAGTGTGTCTGACATGTATTTTTTGTACCGAATGTTAGAAAATTTTGATTTGACGTGCAGTAAATTTCCACCCACCTTCATTGATTTGATCGATTTGGGTAGGTAAATGTGTTTCGCTACTCACTGGGATATGTAGAGATTAGAGAAGCGTTTTGGTACAACTTTACGCGGCTTTGGTGGTGGATTAGAGAATCGTTTCGTACAAATTTACACCTCTTTGGTGGTGGTTGGCGATAGATGTAAAAAAATTAAGTTCAAGTTATAGGGGTCGTTCATATTTGAATGGGTACCAGCTACCACCGTTAGCGTACTCACCATTTATATAATATAATGCATTAAAAAGTAAAAATAAAATTTCGTGAAAAACACAATTTACTTTAGCGCCATTTGAAAGGCTCATTTTTTGGTGAATGTAAAAAAGTTTCATGTTGCTGGGTAAAGACGTCGATTTTCACATTTTTTCTCGAATTCACGTAGCCAATACCGGAAATTTCTTTTGACAAAATGCTAGTGCGTGGTTTACGAGAGGGGTCAATGGGATGCATTGATATTTTCGCGGGGGTAGGTAGTAGAGGCGTCCCAATTTTCACTTTCAGCTCGTCCTTATCACGACTCACGAGTTCAATTGCGAAACCCCGTGTTACGTATTGAAAACTGTCTAGATAAAAGCGTCGAAAACAATTATCGGTCATCGTTTAAAGTATGCCCTGTCCAATTGTGTGATAAGTGATAAATCTATCAGCAAGCAACGAAAAGTACTCGGGCGGGCGGCTGTGCTGTGTTGTCAATGCTTCGTGTACGGTTTCAAATCGTGCCTTTCTCAGCCGGTTTAGTCTGCAATGCGTCAGCGCTTCGTTCGGTATGTTTGCGTGCCGGCTAACCACGTGGATAACTGTTTATTTTTGTGTGTTTATGTGAATCATTATTTTTAAGTTTTCCCTCGTTGTTGGTGAGAATTTTAGTTAATAATTTTGAGTTTAATGAAGGAAAGAAAATGTGTCATTAACTTCATAGAAAAACAAATCGAGGTAGTCTTTAAGGTTCACGATAAAAAACAATTTCCCGTCGAGATTAAAAATAGGAATAGGCGAATTGCATATATAATGAAAATTAGATAAATGCAAGACTCAGTCCAACAATAATATTTACATTCATCTCTTTACGTGTACTCTCACGGCACGTATTTTACTATGCTCATCTCCAATAGCGGATCACCTTAACCTATTTTTCCTTGAAATACGCTGACACGTTATCAGGTAAACAATACAAGATATCTTACGTAAGGGTGAGGTCTACGTGATCGCCGTAGTGTACGGTGGTGGATTTGTAATCTTGGCCCCAGCTATATCGATTAAAATTTCGGAGATTGCTAAACGTATGCTTTTTACTCCTATTGTACGCATTTTGTTGGTATCAAGCAAAATCATAATCCTTGTAAAAGCAATATCAAGATATCTTACGTAAGGGTGAGGTCTACGTGATCGCCGTAGTGTACGGTGGTGGATTTGTAATCTTGGCCCCAGCTATATCGATTAAAATTTCGGAGATTGCTAAACGTATGCTTTTTACTCCTATTGTACGCATTTTGTTGGTGATCAAGTACTTAACAAAATATAACCTTGAACAGTTTATCATCGGGTCTCGAATCCTTGTTTATCTTGCCGCCGTAATCTGGCGGTTATAGCAATATAACGTCGCATTTCGGTCGTAGGTATTTAAGGTAAAAATAGAATAACTCGACGCCGCCGCCCGTTTCATAGTAAACGAAAAATACATCAAAACGATTATCTGTTTGTTGACGATCGATGAATAAAGAATCCCACCGACTTTCGTTCTCATTCATACCTTGAGGTAGGCGGCGTTTCATTGGCTTCTAAGCGAATTTTGGTCTACCCACTCATTGCCCAATTAACCCTACAATTAACCTTTGCATAGGTACAGCTACAAGCAGAGTCCCGTAGAGGAGAAAAGATTTGTAACTATTACCCCTAGCAATGTGATTAATGATAAAAGAATCACTACAATAATTATCATTATGTAATAATTTTTCTCCGTGAGTATGCAACAGTAGGTATGTTGTATGCCGATTTTGGTGTAAGGGGGGGTTGTTAGGTGTTCTGCAGCTAGTCTCCAATTTTAATATTATGAAAAAAACTTTCAATTAATTTGAAAAATACTGACAAGTTTAGTTATTCTCCAAAGAAGCTAAATTTGACTGATTTAGCGAGACTCACAAAAATGTTATTGTTATTTATTTATGCATTGTTCGATATCTGTCAAAACGATTGGCGTATATTTTGCAAAAACTAATGAGGACATTTTTTGAAATTGCCACGTATTATTTCAGATGGGTCATGGAGGACCAAGCTCAATCTTTTCATCTTGTTTTACTTTTCAAACATGAATATATACTTGCTTTTTTATAGCGATCGACGATTATGTAGCTATAGGCAGGGAAGGATTGATGGGGTAGCCCCCTCCCCCCGGCCTTAACGCGTGCCCATAGTCGGCAAAATTTCAGATTCAAATGAAATGAAACTTGGTTGTGAAAATGTTTTCTCGCCTTATTGTATCACAGAGAACTGTATTCCTGTGCAGACAGCAGAATATTTTTATCGTTGCCTGTTATAATAAAGAGTTTAGTATCATCACAAACATCCCATGTAAATATCTTGTAGACGGAGCGTGCACACGTTTTTTTTTAAATTTTATTACTGATGTCATTGTTTAAATACCTTATGCCTTGTATAATTCATGGATTAAACGAACTTACCTTAATGATGTTTAATCCTAATTATATGATCCCTCGTCGAAGAAAATAACTGACATGTAGTAACTTCGCTTGGCGTCAAGTATCACACATTTAAAAGCTAAGCAAGCAAAAAGGAAAAAAATAAATGGGTCCCCCGCCCGTAACCATCCATCAGCCGCTTGCCCGCTGACTTCATTCTAGTTTAAAGCCCCTGTTGCAACGGTCAGGGAGGGATGGGGGTGGGAGTTATTTTCTTCGACGAGGGATCATATAATTAGGATTAAACATCATTAAGGTAAGTTCGTTTAATCCATGAATTATATTTCTCCCTCGTCTCGAAAATAACTGACATGTAGCCGTTTAAAGTAAGTTGCAACAAAAGTTTCAGGATAACGTGTAATACCGTATAATATACCAATACTAATACATAGTGTAAAAAACATGAAACCAAAACATTAATCTCACTTAAATTGCATTTAAACTGTAACTACTATGTAAAACTGTGTAACTATGTAAAATTTAAACTGTAACTACTAAAGAACTAAAGACATTAGGGAGTAAGAACCGCCCTCGCAAAATGCGTACCATCTGTTACTATCGGCCTGTTGTAGAAAAGCGCGAATGCCTTGGATTTTTCGGTCCAACCCGCTGCTAACCGTATTGTATCAAAAGAGATACCCTTCTTCGATGCCAGTGAGGTAGAGGCATGTCGAGTGCTGTGAGCCCCAAAATGGCTCGTATCTACGCCGCTTTGCCTTAACCCTGTTTTAAGCCATCTACTTATGGTCTGGCTGGTTGCAGCTCGGTAGGGTTTTTTATAAGTTATAAAAAAACTAGAAACGCTACCTCGAAAGGAGTGTGTTTCTTTCAAGTACAAGAGCAAAGTCCTTGCGGGGCAAATGGAAATATTATCATCGAAAAAAGGCAATATGAGAGTTGGCTGAATTCTTTTAACTCTAGAAGTCTTAATGCGCTTCGAAATGGGAATTTCTATCTTATCAGATAGCCGCCGAATGTTATTAATTTCGATGCTCGCCAAGGTCTGAACGCGTTGTCCTGTGGCTAGCGCTAGTAACATCGCGGTCTTGAGCGTTAGAGTCTCTAAGGAAAGATGGGTGCTATTCAGCGAGCCGAAATGATTTAAAACCGTCGCGGGGTCCCACGTACTGCCATATTTTGGCAAAGGAGGCCTTAGAGCGCTTAACCCCTTAAAAAATCGCTTTACCCTTAGATCTTCGCTCAGGTTTGGACCAAACAGCTGTGAAAGAGCAGCCCGGTAAGAATTCAGCGTACTAAAAGATGTGCCCCGGTTAAATTGCTCAGTAAAAAACTTCAAAACCGCCGGTACCGAGATAACAAGGGGGTTTAAGTGTTCATTATTGCAGTATTGCCACCACATACGCAAACCCCCATTATATTGCTTAATAGTATTGGGAGTTATTGAGGCTAAACAGATCTCTAGGGATTCAGAAGGAATCCCCATGGCTTTCAAGGCTTTGATGATACAATCCCGGCCACCAGGGTAGTTTTTCTCCATAGGGGATGTGGTATCCTGTTAAACAACAATAAATCCCTATTAGGTTTAAAAATAATTGGGGGGCCTTCTAACAGAGAAGTAAAGAGAGGGTACCACGGTTGGGAGCTCCAGAGAGGTACTATCAGTATGCCCCTGGCCTTGTCTGTTATAATTTTCCGCAGCACTCTTAGTATTAGTGCAAACGGAGGAAACGCATAGAAGAAAAAATTCTTCCAATCTATAGTAAACGCGTCAATAGCAATACTCTCCGGATCTCTCAACCATGAGACAAACTTTGTGCATTTGGCATTATTTTTGGTAGCAAACAGATCTATCTCTGGTTGACCAAAACCGTCCAAAATCTTATTGAATGCTGATACATTTAAGGACCACTCCGATTCAATCTTCAGACAGCGAGATTCTGCATCCGCAATGATATTGTCCGAAGATTTAATGTATGAAGCATATATAAACAAGTTTCGCGTTTCGCACCATTGCCAGATGATCCGGGCAAGTTCATTAAGCTTCGGGAATTTAATACTACCCATTTTGTTTATATAGGCCAAGGCCGTTGAGTTATCGACTCGACAAAGGATGTTGCAGTTACTTAGGTTTGCAGCAAAGCATTTCAGACCATAAGACACCGCAAGAAGTTCGAGATAATTTATGTGGTGATGCCTTTCTGAATCTGACCAAAATCCCCGCGATTTCTCCGAAGAACAACTAATGCCCCATCCAGTCAAAGAGGCGTCTGAAAAAATCTCAATACTGAAAACATCTAATCGAATCGGGTTTATCGCGCATGGTAAGTTGCTTAACCACCACTGTAATTCCTTTAAAACTTGAGAGGATATGTCCATTTCTTTATTATAGTTGCCTGATGTACCCAGCGCCAAATACTTTTCTCTTTCAAGCAGTTTCGTGTAAAGCCAACCGTATTTAACGGCAGGGCACACGGAAGTCAAAGTTCCTAAAACTGTAGCAAAGTCCCTGATTGAACAGCGTTGTAATAGCGAAAATCTGTTAAGCAATTTTAATGTTTTGGAGATTTTTGTAGATGGTAAACTGATGGACATATCTATTGAATTGTATACAAACCCCAAGTACTCAATCTCTTGTGACGGGACTAGTTGACTTTTCTCCAGATTCGGTATAAACCCCAAAGACGTGATAAGTTTCAGAGTCTCTTTAACATTGTGAACACAACTCTGACGAGTGTTTCCAAATAATAAAATATCGTCTAAATAAACTACTGAAATAAGTCCCTTTTTTCTAAGGTGTGCAAACACTGGTTTCATTAGTTTGGTGAATATTCGAGGAGCTACATTTAGTCCAAATGGCAAACAATTGTATTCATATATGTTACCTTCAACCTGAAACCTAAGATATTTCCTGTGGTTTTTATGAATGGGTAATAAAAAATAGGCATCTTTTAAGTCAATCTTGGCCATAAAGCAATTAGTAAAAAGAAGCCTGGCAACAGTGCGATGATCCTCCATCTTAAAATGCTCGCAAGCCACAAATTTATTTAATTTTTTGAGATTTAGGATGAATCTGTAAGATCCATCCTTTTTGGGCCTGAGAAAAAATTTAGACAGAAACTGATTTTTGCATGGTTTGACCTTGTTTATGGCCCCCACAGACAGGAGTTTGTCAACAGAGCGTTGTACCGCCGCCCCTGGGTAGCCAGACCAACCGGGCCTATTGGATATTCGCTGCGATGGTAATTTCCAAAATGGAATTTTAAGGCCTTTTACCCAACTTAAAATTACCCTGTCATTACAAAACAAATCCCACTTTCTAAAGAAAAACTTGGGTCTGCCCGCTAGCACCCTAACCTTTAAAAGTGGCCTCGAAAACGGTGCTTCTTCGGGTCCCTCGGAGGTTGTCTGAACTGCTGTGGAGCTTGTTGTCTGAGTGGGTAAGGAGCTTGTTGACGGAAATTGCCCCTTCCTCGGTGAGCTCCCCGCAGGACCCGAGTCGGGGCTCTGTAGTTTAAAGACCTTGAACTCAAAGCACTAGTGTTGGATCTTGACCTTGATGGTGTTGAAGCGGTTTTGGGGGGTCTTGCTTTGAGGGTTTTTCCACAGTCTTCCAAATTTTTGAAAACTTTTAACCTTTCCTGTAGATCTTCTCCAAATAGAAAGTTATCCAGGGAAATCCGCTTATTGGCTTCTTGAAATTCCTTACTCAGGTTGATAGAGATTAAGTCCCTGCGTGTGACTGTTTGAGAATGCCACAAATCCGCCAACAAACTCCCTGCCCCATATAACAGTTCAATATGATGCCTGTCTCCCCCCCCTGGCTCTGCTAGAATTGAACTGAGGACCTGGCCCACGGCGGAGATGCTGCCTACCACCAATTGTTGTAGTTTCTGCAATTTAAAGTCTCTTGCAATTTGCGACAGAGAAATGGCTTTTTCCAACATTGCATTTAATTGTGGTGCAAGTAATTTCTGGAAATTTTCAGGTGGAGGGAGTTTTGACAGAGACTTGTTCCTGTCTTCATCTGACAGCCCTGATTGCAAAATGCTTTCCCACCGTGGCACCAAATTACCATTAATTTTTGGCCCATGCACAATGGTGGGTGCCTCATTAGGTCCTAAGATGTCCAACACATCTTCACTTAGGGCCGCCGCTGAACCTTGGGCGGCCTCCCCTTCGAAAATAATGTTATCTAAAACAACGCCTTGTGTTAAAACTCAGAGGCACACAAAGCTGGCAAAAACAAAAAATGTTGTCAAATGTTTTCGCACATAGAAACCTTACTATGTTAACGAGAGTTCAAAAACTCACTGCTTGAGCTTAAAAATAAGCCTAGCGTCCAAAAAAAATTTTGAGCGTTCATTAGCTCAGTAAATCATGTTTCATAGATTCATTACTATGAAGAAGAGTGCTCAACGACTCTTAATGAACATACCCTGTATGTTCTTAATCCTACTGTAACAAAAGTAGAGATTCTTCGAGTGCTCAATGACTCGGATAAATAAAGGTAATAAAGCAAAGCCCCTTACCTGCCATTGAAACGTCCTCTGCTACTGCGTCGCTCGAAATCGGAGAGTCTCGACTGCGACGGACCTCACTAATGCGGATGGGAAATCCGCAGCGTGAGCGTGAACGAGAGCGAGAACGAGAATGGGAGCGAGACCGTCGGTGACGAAAAAGCGACGGACTGGCAGCCGCAGGAGACGAGCTTCTGGACGATGACGAAGACGAAAGTAAACGTCGACTTCTACGTCGCCGCCCCCGACCTTCAATTCCTTTAACTCGCCTCTCCAAATCCTCCAACACCTTCAGGATCCTGCCACTCTTCCCCTTAGGACTCCGTGCCCTAATACGACGAAACCCCGGCATAACCAAAACACTGCGCAAAGAACAAAAAAAGGAACGAACGGAAAAAAAATTTTCCAGACGTGCGAACGTACTGACACACAAACAAAGAATGAAGTCAGCGGGCAAGCGGCTGATGGATGGTTACGGGCGGGGGACCCATTTATTTTTTTCCTTTTTGCTTGCTTAGCTTTTAAATGTGTGATACTTGACGCCAAGCGAAGTTACTACATGTCAGTTATTTTCGAGACGAGGGAGAAATATAATTGAGTTCTGCAGATTGCAAATGTTGCAACATGTTACCTTTAATCCAGATAATTATTATTATATTACACCAGCATACTTATTTTGGTGTTTTCATTAGATCATGTATGGTACATACCAAACGCTTTTCAGTTTTCAGTGACTTAGAGAACTTTCTATAGGAATATGGACGTTTGCTACGTAAGCAAATCGAATTGTGCTCGTGTTATGTTATAAATTGAGTGATTACTGTTATAAATTATCCATTTCAAGACTTACAAATTTATTGTTAATGGAGTGTAAATAAATAAATCACGTGTTTAAATTTACATCATATTGACGTTCAGGTACATAAAACCAAAATTATGACAAAAAGTGACTTAGGTAAGAACTTTACATATGGAATTTCATTTGAAATACCCTGTATACAGTGTGTCCCCAGATGGACTGAACAAGAGGGAAAAAAAATTTTAATTTTAAGTTTACGCAAAAATGTCATTCTTTTTCTTAAGCTCTAAAAGGTGTCTTTTTTAACTTGATTTGCTATCAGGTTGCCATGGAAGATACAATGATAGTCTGATTTAATCTTAAACATGCAACGTAGAAAAATTTCGGCCGTAGATTTTGCGTTTTTTGCTCGGTTTTTTGTAATTTTCTCAGCTGCTAAAAGGAATAAGTATCTAGATTTTTATTTCAGAATAGGTGGTTTTGAGGTAAGCAAAAATTTTGATAAAGAATGACATTTTTGCATAAAGTTAAAATTAAAAATGTTTTCCCTCTTGTTCAGTCCATCCGGGGATACACTGTATAAATCGCTTACGATTACACTTTTTTAAATTTTTTTTACGCGTTAGGTATCTCAATGTCAAAATAGTGAATCATTCCTGTATTGTTTAGTTCAAAGGCCACATCAAAAACGTGCTAAGTAAGTCTAGCGATCATTCAACAATTTTCAAAACAAATTCTTTTTATAAATCGGGGGGAAAATTATCGCACTCAAGCGAGACAATTCAATTTTTTTCAGACGTGACTTTTGCTGTTATTTTTTAATAAACTTTTCTTTGAGTTTGTTTTGCGCCTGCTTATATCAATTCTTACACAAATCCGAAACGTGAATCGTGATTAGGACCTTCCTTTTATTTGTAGTATGTATTTTTCCAATTTCATTCAGGAAACGGTAAAATACAGTTTATCGATGGGAAACAATTATAAACTATTTCTTTTAAGTAAAGAGGGTTGGAGCAATCGGCAGCTCGTACCAACTCATTCAGTGGCGCACCCAGAAAAAAAATTCGGTGGGGGTTATTGAAATTAGTAAATCCAAAATGTTAACATAAATTATATTTTTAATAAACAAAAGATTACACAGTTACACTTACACTTTGTCCGAAAAAAACAAAACAGAACATAAAAGAAATTATTTATGACTAAAAATATGAAGTTAAACTAAGTTTTAATTTTCTAGGTTTCTGTGCGAATTTCTTTAAAATATTTTCCACAAGAAGGGGTCATGTTTCTATAAATGTTTAGAAGAGTTAAGCTATTTAGTCGGTTTTCGGAAGAACTATTTCTTAAATAATTTTTGAGTCTTCTCAAAGTTGAAAAACTACGTTCGCCTTCCGCAGTAGAGACAGAGAGTAGAGAGTAGCTAATATAGCAAGTAATACCCTAATATTTGTAAAGGTGTCTGTAACGTGTTGTAAAGCACTTAAGACATCTCTGTGTCGATCTTCATTTGGCAATCTGGCGATTGCTCTATACCAAAGTCTTAAGTTCGGCAACTAGCTCATCTATAGTTCCTGTCAAATCATCTTTATAAAATGATACTAAAGACTGGAATTCAGTTAAGGTTTCCTCGGAGAGAATGGTCGGATCTTTGGGAAATAGGCTTTGAAATCCGGTCAATATTTGTTTGTGTTTTAAAAATCCTTCCTTTAGGTTACTTATAAAAGAATCCAAAAATGGAATATATATTGCAATCCGGTAATAAGTTTCGGTACTTTCCGTCAAGAAAGATTTGAAACTGCTAATTTATTGTGACAATCAAGTTGCATGGTTGCTATGGATTAAACATGCAAATTATAGTGCGCGAATTGATCAGTTTGCGCACGCTATTTGCGTGCGGGAATGATTAATTCATAAACGATTGTAGGAAAAGATCATTTTTTTACAAATCTATCAGTGCTTAATTTCGGGGGGGGGGGGGGGGGGGGGGGGGGGGGTTAACCCCGAACCCCCCCCCCCCCATGGGTGCGCCACTGAACTCATTAATTCGTAGACAATCGCTCAAGTTATTACTTTTGCTACAGAAAGGAAGGGATTTAGTCTCGGATTTAGTACAGTCAAATTAGATCAAATTTCCACGAATAGCTGAAGTAATTGAAAGAAAGCTGAAAATTGGTATAGAATAGAGGTACATTAGGGCTTGTATTCGAATAGACTAAAAGTCGGGACCGAAACTCCTAGGGTTCGAGCCGCGATCTTGGAAAAAAGGTACTCCAAATCACTCTTTTGCTGATATCTTAGAAATCGTGCATTCTAGCAAGTAAAGTTTCATGTAAAAAAAGAAAGATAACAACATTTTGTATAAAAAAAGAAGAAGTGCTTTAAACATGAATATGTTTAAAAAATTTATCTAGCTGACATTTTAGGGCCTGTTGACCACTGAAGAGAAGGGCAGTCACCTGGGTCACTAAGTTAAACTGGGTCACTGGCTCGCTGGGTCACGTCATACTCTTTTCAGTTAGACCCAGTTTGACCCAGTGACCCAGTCAAACTCTGACTACAAGCGCATCGCATCTACTATTAAGTTACTGTTGTTTGACGTCCAACGATTTTTATATTTAATTCTGTATTCTTGTACTGTTTGGAATCGGTCAATTGGGGTACTTATATAAATTTAATAAACGTCAAAGGCAAATAATGAAACGTGATCGCTGTTTTTTTAGGTAATTCCAAGGCATATCTGTTTTATTGAAAAATGAACCTTTTTATTTTGTTAATTTCTACGGTTTTGAAAAACGGAAAATTATAAGTAATGGTATGAACAGATGCAGTATTTTTTTCTATAAAAAAACGTATTTAGACCTTTGCTCAAAAATATATACCTAGGGGAGCTAGTAATTGACAAAAAAGAAATTACTATTGAAATCCCTATGCCGTGTCGCACTAGGCACCACCCTGTATAAGGAATCAAATGTAATGAATTTACTGTAACAAAATCCTCCAGTTCATAAAAAAATCTAAAATTACTGCCCAACATGCACTCTCATTATACACGCCAGACAGACCATAATATACTTTTTCCAAGGTCTGAAAAAACAATCAATAAACGATGCGCTCAGTACATTGCTCCAAGGCTTTATTCCATTCTACTGCGCGAAATGAAAAACATATCTACCTATCCCGCTTTCACGAAAAAAGTTCAGGTGTGGATACTGGAACAGCGCTATGTACTATTTGGCGAATTGTTAATGGAATTGTTTAGTTTAGTTTTATTATTTTTAGTATTTTTTTTAATGAAATGAAGTCAAGTTTGATTTATATTTTTTTTGTAAATGCCCCATATCCATTACAAGTAGTTCAAACGACTTCAGATTTTGGCAATATTTATTTTTCTTAGTTTCCTTCTGTAGGTATCTTTTGTATTCAGCTATATAGTAGAAAAATATTTTATTATTTCCTTCTCTTAGGTGGTCAACAGGTCTTAACAATGTCAGTCAATTTTTTAAACATATGTTTAAAGCACGCGAGCGCTGAAAATAATGCACCTACATCTGAAAAAAAGATTATGCTCTATATTCAATGAGGAATATTGACGTAAATAACGAAAATACAAAAAAAAAGTACATATCATCTTTTTTATACAAAATTTTATTATCTTTCTTTTTTTATATGAAACTTTACTTGCTATAACGCACGGTTACCGAGATATCAGCGAAAAAGTGATTTAGAGTACCTTTTTTATAAGATGGCGGTTCGAGCCCTAGAAGTTTTGGTCCCGACTTTTAGTATGTTCGAATACAAGCCCTAATGTACCTCCATACCAATTTTCACCTTTCTTTCAATTATTTCCGCTATTTGTCCTAATTTGACTGGCCTAATTGTTACTTATATTGTTCGTTTTTATTATGATTACTCCTATAATTTGTGAAATTTAGAGCTCCACCATCATCATATTATTACTTATGCAAATAATATGGTTACCATTGACAGTTTCACACAGTAGATTTGATTTTTAATAAATAAAGTTATTCTAAAGGCACGTGTTTTTAAACCGCAATTCATTTCGCGATTGCAAATCTAACCACATTAACATATGGTAGATTAGATTTGATATTTCGTAACTAAAAATGCCACTCTAATTACCACTGTGTTTACTTTAAAAATGGAAGGAATTAACTATCCGCCAAAAAAATTTAAACGTTTATGAAAAAAATAATTGGAAAAGTTTCACCGTAAAAAACAATCGGTGATTGTGACGTATTATTAAAATAATTTCCACCGTCTTTGTGGTAGACCACAGCAATTTAAACACAACCATCGAATACCTACTAATCGTTTTTGTTATCTTCTAGTCAATGTGGTTCACAATATTACACTAATGGCGTCTACTGGCGTGTGAAAAGTGTTAACGTTCAAGTTGTGCAGAAAAATCGGATGGGACATGGGATTATAAGTTTATAACAAACATTTTTTCCAAATAAAATGAAATAAATCCCATAATTGCCTTCTTCTATATTTTTTTTGTGTTCAAGAAATCAAATGAAACGTACAAATTCTAACACCCCGTATGTATATTATTCTCAGCATTGGAAAATCTGTGCCATTAATTGAATGTGGTGCTTTTAAGGTCATTCTTGGTTTTGCGCTTGTTCCATGTGTATAATGTTTGTTTGCTGTACTGGGATTTCCTGGAAAAAGCAATTCTAATTTACCGTTCATTTGCATAATGTTGTGCTCCTTGTGGTCAGAACGTTCCCCGAAAATTGCGTTGAACAGTGCTCTAATTATTTTTCTGGGTCAACATTTTCATTTAGCGATGCTTAACATTAATTACATACATTTTAATACAACTCGATTATTGCCATGATCATTAAAGTGCTTTGTGCCAGTAATCTTTTAACAGTCGAATGTTGTCCTGATTATATCTTTTTGATATTTTATGCTGCTACATTTCAATGTTGTATGCATTATAATGTAGCAATAAATTTAATAATAACGGAAGGAAAATTCAATTTGCTCTTTATTATATCGTAAATGGTTATTGGATTTTGTTATAAACGGGTCGTAACCTTTCATTGGGCTTCAAAATTGACCTCAGATTAAAAAAACGACTCTTTAGATCATAAAACTGGTTTTGATGTACCGGGTGATTCATATTTCCGTATTTCAATTCATTGAGAACATTTTGATGCGGACTATATTGTGAACCGAAAGTTCTCGTCGGAATTATATACTGAATTATTGAATACAGGGTTCGCAACTGATTTTAGCAAAAAATAGAGATTTGGTCTCTAATTACATATTTAAAAATAGAGACCATTTAGAGACCTTCGAGAACCAATTTCCATACAAAATTAAGCAAAAAATATTTATTTTGTAATAGATGAGATGCATAAACAGCAATATATCTAAACAAGTATAAATTGTGCACAACTCTTGTGAGGATAAAACGCATTTTTTTTTAACTCAAATAGCTTTTTTTGACATCACCAATGGATATATTTCTTGCAGACGTTCCAATGGCCCTTTGTGAGTACCCTCTTCCGACAATCCGTTCTCGAGGTATAAGAGAATATACCCGATCGCGATAAGAGGTCGAGGAGGAGGGCTATGGTTGGTAGAAATTAATTCCTTCCGTTGAGACCTTTCATTACCTACCATTCTCCTAGAAGTAGTTCGAAACGGCAGAAGTGGGTCCGACCGGACAAAACGCATTTTTTTAATTCTTAAAAAATGCGCTCAAAATGTAAAATTTCTGCGGTTTATCAATTATGAATTATACTTTTTTAACATGCAAAATTTAGAGACTTTAGAGACCAAATATGAAAAATAGAGACTTTTAGAGACCAGCATTGAAAAAAGAGACCAATGTCTAAGAAAGAGACCATTTGCGAACCCTGTGAATAGAACACCCGAAAATTTTCCTCAATATAAACAAATCTTACTATCCAAGATTAGATAAAACGTGTTGTAAAAGCTTAACATTTTATTGCGAATCTGCCTGTATGAATTACTGAGGTCTCTTGAGATGAGTGTAATTTTCCAGGAAAATACCGTTATTCTCAGAACCGTCAGAGACGGGCGGAATCATGAGCACATAGGCGATGCCACTCGCTTTTTCGCTCTAAATCAATTCTGTTGTAACGGAGTACTAGAATATACTCTTGTGAATGAGCACACGCGTCCGGTACTGAGGTAGAAACCACCCTTAAAATTGATTTTCTAACACTTGCGCCTGATATGTTCTGTAGACAGTCACACGTTTCTTTTACTATAGAAGGTTACTCTGCACAACGGTATCGCAAGAAGCGACCTTTGGTAAAACGCTCAAATTTATCTCTCAATATCAGAGTACGCAATTTTATTGAGGTGTCTATAAGTATAGGACAAGCATGCCATATTGAATTTTCCTTAGGACTCCATAATCAGAGGTGACGGAACTACGGGTTATGAATGCCTTTGCGTGTACAACGAGAAGTGAACGTGACATAGTAATATCGAGCTAGCGTTTGGTTTTGAATGAAGCAATTCGTTTATATGGGACTGACATTTAAGATATCTATAGCGCAATTTGAACTCGATTTTCGATTTATCGGGTAATATTAATGGGGCGGGGAGGGGGGCACCGAAAAGTGGTAGTTTGTAATGGATCAGCCTGTACTTATGTGTGTAACCTAAATTTAATTACGTGATTTATTTATTTACAAATAATTAATACGCAATTTATAACAGTCCTTAAATAGAATGATTTATAAGTATAACCGATAATTATTTATCACATTCGAGCGCGGACTTCACTAACAATTCCTTCGGCATGGATGTTGGAACTGCCAATAAACACGCGTCAATTTTCTTATTTATCAAACGGAAAGTTTCTAGAAACAATGACGGAACATTCTTGAAAAGTCTACAAGGCCTGTCATATTTCAAGGATAGAATGCGTCGCCGCATCCACTTTGATTCCTTATCGCCGGTGCGTACGTAATCTTTAATCGACTTGATGGCGCCCCGATGTCACTACCTATAATTATGAAAACAAATCGCCGCCCCTATATCGTATGTTTTTTGAGTTGAGTACAGATCTCAATGAAGCCATACAACCAAACTCTTGAGCCCTTTTTCAAATAAAGGCAATTTAAGTGCATCATTGTTACCACTTTAAGTGTAATGTTCTTAAACTTTCCTTGACCTCCTCTCGACTGCATGAAATCATCACTTAAAAAGGTGTCCGTTTAATGAAGTCTTCTGATGGAGTAATTGTTATTTTTATTAAGTAATGGTTGCACCTTGAATTACGAGTATAATAGAGTGAACGTTCTTTAATATCTACCCCGATGTGAGTGGCATTGAATGCCTTTCGGGACGTAGTTACTTTCTTCAAATCCTTTATACTTGGCAGCTCTTCATCATCCGAATGTTCGTAGGTGATAACATGGCCTCATTAATCCTCCACATACCGAGTTGCGAATGTGTACCTATATGAGAAGACAGATTACAGCACTACGCTTCACTGCATAGTGCATATTCCGTACAATAAGTGTAGGTAGTGTAGATTTAATTTAGTATTATGACGGTTCTTTTTGGAGTATGAAATATATCATACCCTACAAGCACTTGTCTTCCTGTTCCTGTAACTCGTAAGTGCAAAGTTGTAAAGGTCGACGCGTTATAGAACCTTGCCAATTATGTATTTGCAACAAGAACTTTAGTTACTAGTTTTAAATTGGGATCCTTTAAGTAGCCCTCATGCAAAACTTAACTGAAACTTCGGGCGCCACTAAATTCACCTACTGGATCAATGTAGAAGTCGAAGTAAGTATTTCCAGAAATAGATGATTGATTAAAATGATTCTAAAATAATGAGATATAGTGAGTAAATGAATAATAGATACTTTGAGCTTGGAGGTATCTGTAACTCAACTGCTGTCACGACATTCTAACATTTTCTCGTTTGCTTTTCGGTTAGTTTTGAAACATAAAATGTAAATAGACCCGCGCAATGTTATAAGGGAGTACCGCGGTGGTCTCAATCAATTTTAGAAAATCACGAAGGAAGTTATTACACGAGTACACCTGAAATAAATCTTGGGCAGGAACAGAAAATTCTGACATGAAGACCCTATTTAGGTCGCACAAAGGATTTGAATACGCACATAATTAATTGATTGCCAAAGAAAATCCCTGCAAGGAAGAAAAGCTTACAAAGCTTGTTTGGAGATATTACCCCGCAAGCAGGCGGTGATAAATAAAATTAAAAATCTTAAAATTACTTGTTTTTTCTCTAATAATCCAAATAATCTCTTTATTTTTTTTATCAAACTCAACTAATGCGCACATCGTAACATCTGCATCTCCGTCTTCTAACAGCGATAAGAACACGTGGGTTAATAAAATTTCGGCCGTTAAAAAACTTACAGCAAACGACCCTACATTTTAACATGCAAATTCGACCAGATGTGTCTTAATTAAAGCATCTTAAACAAATTGAATAAATTACATACCGATAAAATGTATACAAGAATACCGCAATTACACACAATTCCAAATAGTATTCTCATATACAGGGTGTCCCGTCACTATTTCCCATATTTCGACCGAAATAACGGAAAGCCAGTTTTAAGTTATATGAATTTATATGAGACACACAAAAGAAATATCATAATGGAAAAGTTACGTTGCGTTAATTAATGGCGGCCGCATTTCACGAAGCTGATTACGACCATGCGGTAGCTATAGTCGGTACCCTGAGCAATGTAACATAAGTCATTTAAGTCGTAACTCAAAAAATATGCACCTGAAATGCGATGTAAAAACCCGTTCCATACGGGTGAAAGTTGCTCAAAACAAACCTTATGGAAACCTCACTACTCGCGATGGATCAGAATGTGATTAAAAATGTTTTTTTTTATTGATGCAGTAAAAGCCAGATTGTGATAAAACGTTCATAATTTACTTAACTGAAAGGTCGAGTGAAAGGTGTAAATATTTGTGATTAATTCATTTTAGTAATCAAATGACTAAGTAAATGTTTTCTTAATAATTTCGTTCTACTTAAGCAGGCAAGGAGACGTTAAATAAACAGCCAACGTTTTGTTGAAATGTATCATTTTAGATATCTACGAAAAGCACATTAGAGGAAATCTCTCTATATACTTGTTATGTTCTCCTTCTATATAACCGAAACCGTCCTTGGTATGAAGTCGCTATCAAGAAAAATATAATTTTATGGTCCTAGTTTTCACCCTGTAGCTTTACGATAAGCTGAGCAATATGGACGGTGCGTATATCCTGCCTCTCGCATATTTTGGTAAATCTCTCAGAGCTTTTCAAATTAGCTGAGTTGTAGTTAAGATATAATGATTAATGATATATCCTTTTAGACTTAAAATTGCCTGAAATTCCTACTAAATAAAAATACTGTAACGATGATAAGGAACATTTTAGAAGCATTTTAAGACAGTGCGAAAACAATAACGAACAAACCCACCGATATCCGGTTAGACGCTATGGATCTATTCTTCCGTTGCTGGCTTCACGGAGGTGGGCTAATGGGGTAATTTTCCCATAATAGCTCAGTCAGTGATCTTTCTAAAGATTGTAATAAATCACTTGCGGACGCTTCTTTAAATAAACTGATTAGAACTGACCAGATGATTTTTTCATTACATGGAAATTGATTTGATCCTAATAGCAATTAATCATTGTAAGTGACCTTTGACAATGGACCATGAAGCTACGTATCTGGATATTTAATTGAGAAGATGTTATGCGAACTGTTCTAAAACAACGTGATGTAATAATAAATCGACATTTCCTCCATTATTAATGTATTAAATTTATTTTCGCGATTCGCATTGTTGTTATATACGATCATAATAATATCAATCATGTTAAAAAAAAACAAATTCAATAACAAATGTTAGTAGTAATAGTTTTATTTGCCTTGCGTAATTGAAAAGGTAAACAAACAAATTAATAAAAAATCTAGTAGAAAAACGAAAGATGTCACAAATCACACTACTGTTATTCTTCTTTGCTTCATTTTTGAAAAGGGCATCGAAATGAGATCCTTCTCATACCAGTGAAATAATGAATTGGGAACTTTGCATAAATATAATAGTCTGTGATAATAGTAAGTTGCAATACAAATGGAAACTGTTGCGATGCTTCCAGCCAGTCAAAGTAACGTTGCCTTGTTACTGATGTAATAAGTTTCATAAATCATATCATCAGCAAACAATTTACACGAAATGAGATAGATCGAGATTTTGTCAGCGTTAGAAGTTCACCTCCAGCTCTCGCGTCTTTGTTTGTTTTTTTCTATTTACGTTTCTCCCCGAACTAATTAATCACTGGTGTCAAGCTGCAATCCGATTTGCTTGGAATACTTTCCTTTTCTGTAATTATTTAAAAGAAACACAACAGTACAGTAAAAGAAAATGAAATGGAAGTATTTATTTTCGTTAACTGGGGATATGGATATGTGTTTAGCTTACTCACTTCTTAATAAAAAGATGCATACAAAACAGTGAGGTTTATTCTATATTATTATGTAAGCAAATAATTATGCAGAAAAAAGTCAACTAGTTATTTATTGTTTTATTTTCCCTGGGAATATTCAAACGCGTGTAGTACATCAACTATTTAAATATAAGTGATTTTTTAGACAATAAAAATACATTTTTGGAAGGCGTCCCATTTTTAGCGCATTTCCACAAAAATAAAAATAAAATGCGCTATTGTGGCCACTTTGTCCGTCCGTCCGTCCGCTCGTTATGCGACGCTACTAGTTCTTTATCTTAAGAGCTATTGTTCTACTTTTTTCGCTATTTGGTTCGTGTATGCTTACAAAAAAAGTTATTGTAAAAAAAACAAAAAACCGTTTTTTACATGTCTTGTATCGTTTATAATTTTGCATTGCTATCTGTCGTCTGCCTGTTGGTCTGTCCGTCTGTTCCTTTGTCTGTCTGTTCATTCTATCTGTCCGTGTGAACGATAAACTTTGTTTTAGAAATGTTCCATCGCTTTTACATCTCCGTTAGTTATGAACTGAATTGCATGAAATTCAATATGGGCATAGCTTTAGCCATATAATACGCAATGCCAAACGTTGAATCGAATCGATTCAAAATTCACAATGCCCTTTTCGCATCTCGACCATTCATAAACCGAATTGCAAACTTTTTTACTTATAAAAGTATTTGAATGAAATTTGATACATAGGCACTTGGAAAAAAGGAAAATCAAACGCCAGTTTCAAAATTTGGTTTTGCGCATGCGCAGTGCCAACTTTTTTTATTTATGGAAGAATTAAAATGAAATTTGATCCATAGGCACTTGGGATAAAGGAAAATCAAACGCCAATTTCAAAATTTGGTTTTGCGCATGCGCAGTGCCAACTTTTTTATTTATGGAAGAATTAAAATGAAATTTGATCCATAGGCACTTGGGATAAAGGAAAATCAAACGCCAATTTCAAAATTTGGTTTTGCGCATGCGCAGTGCCAACTTTTTATTTATGGAAGAATTAAAATGAAATTTGATACATAGGCACTTGGGATAAAGGAAAATCAAACGCCAGTTTCAAAATTTTATTTTGCGCATGCGCAGTGCCAACTTTTTCATCTATGGGACCATTTAAGTGAAATTTGATACTTAGGCGCTTGGAACAAAGCAAAATCTAACATTAGTTTTAAAATTTAGGTTGCATTTGTCAAATCTACATACACATTGTTTGTTACGTTTCCCTATATCCAACACGAACGGTTTTCAAGATATTCAAGATTTTTCAAAATTTTTGACGTTTGACTGTTTTTCTTTGGAGCTCTGTACTCCGTTGACTTGCATTTCAAAAAGTTTTCCAAAATCAACAACACTGGCTTGATGCTACATAAGAATGATTTGATCGCACCTCTACAGGGCGTTTTGTAATTAATGGTCAATTTTAATAACTAAAACCTGTTCTTTTGCACTTTCGTAGAAAAAAATCTACATCGAATCATTGTTTTATTACATTCCCTGTACCATTGTTTAAAACCTATCTGTTATGCTTTCCGTTTCATTTTAGATTTTCTAAAATTGTGACCGTTGAGCTTAAAAATTTGCCTATGAGGAAATGTGATTTGTTTGTTTATTTTTAAAACATTTAACCAAACCCTAAAATACGCAACTTTTTTCTAATTTAGCCAACTATGTATCTCTTATGGTTTCCGATTTCCCCATGCTGTTCATTCTTATCTTGAACGCATTGTATAGAGGGCGAGATAGAGGGCTTCAAGATTAAGTAAGATTGCATCAGTAACTTGATCCGTTTGTGAGTTGTATAAAATTCCGTTTTGAAAAATTCGGGCCGATTAAAAATTATTTTTAAAAAACCGTTATGTATTGTAGAAAAAATAGTAATATAAAGTTTCTCATTAGAATTGCACTTAAAAATGATAATATCAATATCGCGGATACTGACTTGAATACCAACTTGCTTTTTTTAAATGGGTGCTATATTGAATTTTTTAAATTGTACATTTTTTTAGTTGGATGTGGAACCGGTAAATTTAATTACTTTTGTATTTTACTCAAATAGGGTGAATCAGTTTAATTCTTTTCGAGATTCTTCTTTAGTCGATCGCAGATTTTTCATTGTTTAAAGCATTAAAATAGTTATTTACATTATTAGTGCGGGAACAGTTATTTTGCAGATGAGCGCGAAGTTTGGCGGCGGGAGTGCGCAACGCGCACGAGCGCGAATCAAGCAAATACTGTTCACGCACGTAACATAACATGTATTCTATTTTTTGCACGAATTAGTTAAATCGAATTTATATAAATTCAAATCCTTTTTGCGAGATTTTTGCGACATTATAATTCTTTTGAAAAAAATCAAGTCCTCTATGCCGATAAAGTAGAAATCTAGAAATTTAAAATGTCAATTTATTGTTCAAAACTTTTGGTTTAAGCTTATTTTTGCTCGTGTACTACAGGGAATGATGTAATAGTATATTACGTAACGAGTGTTGAAAGCGATACTTTTCACACGAGATGTGAAGTTTGCCATACGAGGCGAAGCCGAGTGTGGCAATCACACGAGTGTGAAAAGTGGCTTTCAAACGAGTCATGTACACTATTTTTCCTACGACTCTCCATACAACCAAAATACTTACATAATGAAACAAAAGTTATTTTATTTCGAACCAACTACAAAAACTATCTAAAAATACGAAATAGATTCAATTTCTCTTTAACGAACTATTGTTATAATTACTTTAGCAAAGACTAAAGAGGTACTTGTGGTTTGGAGCTTCTGCAAGAAATTTACTAATATTATTAGACGTACGCTACTTTTTATACCTCTACATCCATGGAAGAATCACTTTTCGCCATTAAAAATAAGTAAGGAATTAAATGTGTAGCACAAGGGAATAAACTCAAGAATAAACTAATCGCAATTTTAGAGTTTGACGTACGCCTACTACGTTGATGTTACAATAAGATTAGACTACTACGAAAGCAAAACGTAACATGCGATTTGCTTTCTACTACATGGTAAATCTTATGAGAAAGCAAATCACACGGGTGCGTTTTGTTTTCCGTTACATTTTGCCATAAGTGAGCGAAATTGTCAATTTTCAAGTAAACATAATTGTACGACATATGTCATTTTCAATGAAAGTCGTAGGAAAAGTGTATTTATATTTTCTATTTTACTCTTCCATCATGCTACTTATTAGTTTATGATCCGCACTAAATAGATAATTTTGTTGAATTTTTAGGCACTAGTGCGCGAAAGTAGATAGTCAATTGTAAAATTGACGTTCCCGACGTTCGTGTTTTATTGGGAAAACGCGATTTAGAACGAAGGAGTACAAACAAACATTTTTCAACCATCAACAAATTAAATACTTGTTTGTAGTTTGATCTATATGGTTAAAAAGTGGGTTTTTAATCTTTTTTTTAACAATCTCTGATCCTCTAAAAAAATTTAAATATTTCCTTAGACACCTGCATTCATTTGTTTTCATGGCACTTTGGAGTCTTAAAAGTATATTTTTTTTCTGCATCAACTAATAAGAAATAATGAATGTTAGTTACACAGTTGAAAACTGTAAAAAAATGGATGGTGTAATAACAAAACAAGGTTAACTACGATTGTTTTTTTAAAAAATTAAAAATGGTACGAAGGTATAATAAAATAACGAAAAGTGTTTTTATTCTTCTTAACAAGATGTGAAATTGTTAGGCAAATAAATTTTTTATAGTTTTAATAATAACAAAATATTTGGCTTTGAGGAAAATGAACAATTTTTAATTACCTATACCAATCTATTTTGAAAGAATGATGTTTTACTCTAATTGCACTCTACAAAATGTAACTGCTCCCTTATTTCCGAGATCGCAATAGTATGGCATCAGCATTAAATGGCCGTCAAACTGTATACCATGAAGAGTTAATATTTTTAGGTAGTCATATTAGGGAAATAGAAACCGTATGCCAACTTTCAATTATCATGATGGTGGTGTGCGCCTATTCTCCTATTTTTGTTGGCACCCAAAACGCAAGTGGTAGGGAGTTTACTGTTAAATGAAAAAAAATCGGTTGACATGTCATTGTACTTGTACTTCATTATTGTGTGCACTGGACCCAAAATGTATAACAAACCGGCGTTCATTATTCTCTTTTATCTATTCGTGTAGCTTATAACTGTGACTGTTGCACGATTTGTGGATCCTTACTGTAGGAATATTTATTGACCTAGCTTTGGGTTACTTTCAGTCTTATTCAATGGTTTCTTTTCGAACACATTTAGGTGATTTTTGCACTTTAGTTTTCTATTACAAATTTTACTTTGTTGAGTGCCAAGCTACTATGGATTTTCATGTTTAGACTTTCATATTATTTGAGTTATACTTCTTTGGATTGAGATTTTGTGCTTCACTATTACAACTTAACTTCTGCTGAATGAACGTGAAATTGTATTGATTACTTCACAAAATGAAAAATATTTTCCTATTGCCTGAAAGAATATTTGACATACGATGAAGAGAAATTATTGGCGTTAATTATTGAAATGCGAATCGAACCGCATGGGGTCTTATGTTTCAACAAAAATTGTTGAGACGTAATTCAATCAGCCGGCTGGTTTTCCTCCCCTTTTTCGTGAAGCTTTGAGAAGGTTTTATAGACGACCGCACTAATGAAAGTCCTTGACTATCACCTGCTTCACTTCTCTTCAGTTCTCCTCCTGAAATTATAACCGGTTGGCCTTGACCGTCAGCAACATGCATTGTTCGTAAATATTTTGCAGGCGATTTCGTGCAACTTTCAAGCTTCCCACTCGAATGATTAGGTATTAAATTTGCCATAAAACTAATTTTATCCAGCTGAAAATTGCATTTGAGACCACATTTCCTGAATTTAGGAATCGCTCTATTTATAGGCCTTGTCGAGTTCCTCATTAGTTTTGGAAGGAAGTTGTGCTGAAGTACGAATAAAAAACAGCTACCTATCAAATTCCGTTTCCTCCTGTCTTTATCGTTACCATAATGATACATTAAAGCCTTATAAATTATATTGGAAGATCACACATCGTACACGCACAGTAAGTCGTGTTCTTTGTATATGAAGTTCGATTTGACCCGAAGCAGTGAATTTAAAATCTAAAATGGTGGCCGTTTTGTAGAAATGGTGGACAATTTGAAAATATCTAAAACTTGCAGGTCTTTTTAGGTATCTAACTGGGCCCTGTAGTGCAGAAAACCTGGATGTATTAATAATTAATAAGAAAAAGTGTTTTCCCGAGAAATTTTGGTGTAATCGATTTTTGGTAAAAAAGGAAGGATATACACTGCCTTTTTTTGAGCCTCGAATAGAAAATTGTCTCAGATCGACCCGGAAAAATTTTCTTATAGAATGTGGCCTGTAGAATCCATAATTTCAAACAGTTCCAAGATTGGGCTACTAGTTCAAAAGTTACAGCCCTTTGAATTTTTTTTCGAAACTGGTTTCTAGTCTATAACTTTTCATTGAGAAGTCTGATCGAAAAAGTACGAATTGATTTGGATTCTACGCACCCAAATTAACCCTAGTTTACTGGCCACTAAAACTTTCAAGTTTACGGGCGTGGGGTGGAAAGAACCCCACTCTAACTGTCGCCACCTGCGCGCCGTGTTTCCATGCATAATCTCAGAAAAAAACGATTTATGGACATTGAAACTGGCTGTGGGGTGCGATCCACCCCAGACCTGTAAATTAGGGTTAAATACACAAATTTTGTGCTCTGTTGCCCTAATTTTTGACGCATATTCAGTGCTCTTACGATGTTTGAATTATTTAATGTACTGTAAAATTTGAAATCTTTGCCTGAATGTTGCTCCTTTTGTGCTATTTTGGCAAATTTGGGTTCTTCATTTTTAAGTCATTCGGTTTTTTCCACCCGTTAGTAAGGGAGATATTGCATTGGGATAAAAAATGACCCCCCATTTTTTGACGCAAATACACGTTTTGAAGAACCGGGAATCCGAATCAAACAAAATTTCGATAATGTCGGTCTGTCTGTGCTCTCCGAGGTGCTCTCTTTTCCGGCTAAACCGATTGGAACCAAATTTAGTACACACGAGGATACACATATTCTTAGATATAAAAAGGTACTTCCTAAGATATGCCAGAAAAACCTAAATTTGCCGTTTTTATCTGTTTCTGATGTTTTTTGAACAGATACAATAAAGTGAAAATCACTTTCTCATTTCCACTTTTTGAACTCTACAAGACATTGTTAAGGGATTTTCAATACAACGTATCGTTTCGGAGAATTAATCAATTCTATTGTTTTATATGGCCCTTAAAAAAATACACACTGCATTGAGTAGCAGTTTTTATTACGAATAAAACGGTGTACGGGCGCACGGCACACCAAAAAAGAAACAAAAGTTGGAAACTGTTGATTTCAACAGGATGGTCCACCCGCGAACAACGCCCAATCGTGCGAGAATACGTATCGGGCAAATTTCCTGGAAAATGGAAAATAAGTATTCTCACACGATTAGGATGTTGTGCGCCGCTGCACCATCCTGTTGAAACCAACAGATTTGGCAACTTTTGTTTTTTTTGTTGCGTAAATCGTTGTATTCGTAATAAAAAATGCTTCTCAATACAGTATGTTTTTTTACGGGCCATATAAAAAATAAAGTTGATGATCTCTTCGAAACGAAACGCAGTATTAAAAATCTGTCAACGGCAATGTGAAAGTGTTTTTTATTTCTATGCTGTATTTCTTTGTTTAAATAACATCTGAGAAAAATAAAAACGTTCTTCTGGCATATGTTCAGAAGGAATCGGAAATTTTTGGTTTTCTTTAAAGCATGATAATAACTTTTGAACATCGTATCTTTTCTCTAATATGACAATCATCGATCTTCTATGGGTTCAGAGATCACCATGGAATGGTAGACACCCTTATCTTGGACATGCGTAGTTGTACAATGTAAACTTTCTTATCGAGATATTTTTTTGATATTTTAACCAAACCTTCTAATAAAAACAAAAATAGCGCAAAGCTGTAGTGAAAATTAAATGCGCGCATGCGCGCACTCGATAATACCAAGCTACCAAGGTTTTTTTTTTTAATTTTTTGTTCAGATGCTTGTAGCAAAAGCAAACGTAGTGCCCATGTTTTATATTTATGCAGATATTCCATTGAGATATTAACTACGCGTTATAGTCCATAAAGATGCTTGTGCCCATATAGCATTTCTGGTAGTACTGATCTGTATTTCTGTACATGGAAAATGCACCAAAGTTGCTGACCTTAGGACGAGCATCTTTTTACAAAAAAAAAGTAAAACCACTGTAACCTTAGAAAAAGTATGCTTTGCGCAGCTAATATAGAAGGCATGGGAAGGGATTGTACACTCCTAGTAAGATGTAGTTCGTTTTTAGGCTCAGTAGTCAGTGCGCTATTGATTATTGCTCAGTCTAATGTTAAGTTAAATGACTATTGTAGAATTGAGTAATGTGTTATTAACTAGTAATAAATAATCGATAACTTTCTTAATTATATTGACATTAATACCGTGAGTAATGTGCAAATACTACTTCTGTTCTGGTTGTAGTTTTCTGTTCCGAATGTACATTATAGCCGAACCTGGTACGAAACGCCGATCAAGTGCGGAGGAATCCGAACATGCATGCGCAAATTTTCTAAGGTTACGATGGTTTTACTGTAATTCAAGAAAGAACGACTAAAATTTTAATCGTATTAAACGAGTGAAGTGGAATTACCTCATTCATTTGTATTTCCAACATCTTTGTATAAAATATCTTACATGCTTCGTCGACATTTGGAATGGCAGGTGGATTTAGAAAACAACGTGTACCAGGAAAATTAATATTCAAAACGAACCACAGCCTTGAGCATCCTTTATAACGGAAGTGACAATATTGAATTATAAAATGGCATTCAAATTGGGTACACCGACAGCTAGTTAATGCGGTGGACTTGCAGAAGTTAGACTAAACGAACTAACAGCATTAATCCAATCCCATTTATAATCAGGACTAAAGTTAAATCATAGAGAATTGAACAAGCTTTCAAATGCTGTACCACGTACCTCTTGTGGCATTGAAGTTTATTTAAGGGGATGAAATGAAAAGAAAGATGTTAAATTTGAGTCTCCTTTATTACGAAGTGCAAATGGTGATTGAGACGCTCTGAATCAGAAAATTAGTAGATTCCAGGTTAGCGTACTTTTATATATGTCATTATTAGTAATGATCGCATGAATTAATGTCTCAATCTGCATTTCTTAAAGTGATTCATTAAGTTCATAGCACATGACATTCCGAGTCATATTCAATCTTTGCAATATTGTGGTTTAAGCTGTTTCAACTAAAACACTCTGAAACCATTGGAATCCAACTATCCACCCTTGTGGTTTATCTCCAAGTGAATCACTCTGTTGTTAAAATCATGTATTATAGGATTGATTCATAATAATTATCGGCCGTTTTTAAAACAATTTTTATTATTGAAAACGCGCATAAACATTGGAATGAGGTAATTTCGATATTCTTTTCTGTCTTTCACCCCTCAGATTTTTTTCCGTTGGCCTTTTTGAAGAGTTACCATCCAGGCATCCATCCCCAGTGAGCAGTGACGAGATTCTCTCAAATTGTTCAGGCAACGCACCATGGTTAATCATTGTTTTCGGTCAAGATTCAGATTTGGTTGGTCAACTTCTTCCTGGATTGATTTTGAAGTTGGTAAGAGTCAACCAGAAAGATGTTGTTACATACTTTTTGGCGATGGCTGTGGGTGGTGAAAGCTGAGGTAGTAAAATTCGCTCGTATGACCGCGTACCATCTTACTTAATTGCCGGCACCTTCTACCGTTAGCCAAATAAATCTTAATTTTTCTACATAAATTGATAAGATCTAGTCAATTATTTATTGGTTTTTCTGCAATTTTAGATATTAAACTCGCACTTTGATAACGCATTCAGATAATAAATCTTTTCGGCTGCTGCAGTTAAACGCGTTTATGGAGTGTGGCCGATATGCTCTACAAAGTACTGAACGGCACCTGAACGTGAATCCCATATTTGCATTAGCATAGCAGAGGACTACTGCCAAAATTCGTAATTTGTGATTGGGCGTGTTAAGATCATCGCATAATATAAAATAATCCGATAATGTAAAAAATATAATTAACCTGATGAGTTTCCTGACCGCTAGAAAAAAATAAGTCAGCATTACGATAGTGATTATTAATCGTTGAAATGCATACCTTTGCGAAGTCCTTGAAGGTGCATTTAACGAAAATGAACCGTGACGGTAAAGTTCAAGTTTAGTAAATGGGTTTTTGTAAATCGATTAGCGAGTCGTGTTGACATAAAAAAAAACTACATTATTCGAGCCGTGTCAAGTTTTGGTAACAAATTGTGTTGCTAATATAATCTCCTGATGGCCATTAGTCAGACGATTATATACGAAACTTCCATTTCAAAGTCATTAAAGTGTAAAATGAGATTATGTAATGATATTAATTTAGGGGGGTATAATCGCCATTTACTTTATGGCGTTTTACGGTTTGATGTTACCGTAAGTTTCGAGTTTTATAAGAACTTTCCTTATTGTTCTTCGTTCGTATGATCAAGTTAACTGCATTCTAGCATTTTACGAATGAAGACTATAATTGGACATGATCTCGGAAGTTTTTATGGCGGCAAAATGTATACTTTATGGACAAACTTTTTTTAACACCCTGTACATTTGATATGGATAAGCATTCAAAACAACGAAAATAATACTTCTGGAAGTACAATGTGACGTATGCAGTAATATTTTTATAGGGTTTATTTTATAACGTTCATCAGAACAACTGTATCTATTCAAAAAATAAGGGATGTGGGGGGGGGGGTACTTTTTTTGTGTAACTGCTCAAAAATAAAAACAAAATCGGTAAATTTCGGTTTTTCTGCCATATCTTCGGAATCAAACGGAAATTTCTGGTTTTACAGCATGATAATAACTTGGCGCAACTTTTTCTTAATTTGACCATCATCATATCTTCTATGGTTTCCCCCATGATAAACATCCTTATCTTGGCCACAGTGTATAGAACTTTTAATGTATATCTTTTTTTGTGGAGTTTTACGTTAATGACCGGCCAGTCACGTTAATTTTCTGTGATAGTGGACAATGTTATACAGTAACCACGTGAACTGTAGATAAAAAAAATGTCGTTAATGACCATTTCATGGTAGGCAAAGATTAAAGTAGTATTTCGTTTACTAATTACTTATTGTCTGCTTTATTTTCACATGAAAGGTTTTCATGTCATTTTGAGTTAAGTACATAATATTCATGCATATGCATTTTTTGAATTTTAGTTTTGCACTGACAGCGTTGGTATCCCTGAGAACCTGATAGACTAGCGCCAACAGCCGCTTCTGGTAAATTGATCTCTTTTTCTATGGCAGCCTGCAGTAGTTTATCGATAAGTTTTTCTTTGCAAGGAGTGAATTGGGTACTTGCTTTTTAAAGTGCAGTTTACGATATGTGATTTTGCTTACGATTTCCCGTATGATTTTTCGTACGATTATTCATTCGATTTTTATTAGTTGTTTTGGTGGTTTTCTTTTTAAATTATACGATTTGCTACCAACAATGACGAATAGGTAAGTATGATTACTTATTACGTTATTACATTTTAAACCGAGCTTTAGACACAACAAGCATCGTTATTGAATTTAAATGTAATACGGTTAAAACTCTAAAGGTAAAAGGTGCAAAAGATTTTACGGTACGGTTGCAAAAGTAAATTTACGACACAGTTCAAAATTTCGGTACTTGGAGCTTGCGAAAATGCAAAAGCAAAAATATCCTATTTCATAGTGCGTTTTCTATTTATCTAAATCTCCATTTCAAGTAGGGACAAACTGGAATTCTAGTTTCTTACGCTTATACCTCCGATACGTTCAAACAAATTTAACTCTTTTTAATTAATTAGGTCTTTTCCCTACATCAGAAATATATGGGACCGGTGTCAAACTAAAGTTTTTTAAGAGCGCACTTAGTGGATGTAATCCCGACTTAATCGGAGGTTGTTTTCTGTAACCCATTCAATTCATTTTCTCGCTTCGGGAGAGCCAAACCATAGTCTTTTTTATACGCCACCAATAGCGAGGCTTTGTCCTTGTGCAATTTGAATTATGCACTTCCCGATACAACATTTCCAATGGCGTTGCATGCTTTTTTCTTGAAACATTTAATATAATAAAAACAAATAATTGACTGATAGTAAAGCATCATTTAAAAATTTTCTAGGTTTGTGGGAAACGGGTTAGTAGAATGGCTCGCTAGCTCTTAGTGCCTGAATACACTATGCGTTTTAAACGCATCCTGCGAAACCGGAAGGTTTTGTGCGTTTACATTACTTGCGGCGACCGGAACGCAACCGGATAAGTGTAAACGCTCGCATTTAAATCTATTGGATGCAGTCATCAGTTCAAACCGGTCCGGCCAAACGGGACCGGTTAAAACGCATAGTGTATTCAGGCACTTAGACTAATAGGTTAGAACTAGCGTGTAAACGTATATGATACATCTGCTGAGCGGTCCGTTCTATTTTTATGTAATTTTTCAAATATTGACAACACGGCAAACAAAAGTTTGATTATTAAATAATTGACTGTTTTTAAAATACAATAAATTAGTTTAACATTTGTTTAATTTACATTATTTCATTTTTTATTTACCTTGTTCTAACATAGCTTCGTTCTCCGTCCGTTGTACAACGCCAGTTTCCTTTTAAAATAAAAACCAATAATGCTGAGAACTTGTTCAGATATATATTTAAATGGGATTACCCTTCGCCGAAAACTAGTAAACCCTATTTTGACGAAGCGTTAGGGCAAATCCTTTTTCGCCGAAATGAAACTCCATCGTTCACCGCTCTTCAAATACAGATCAGCGAGCACGCTTTTTTCACTGTCACTTTTGCATTGGAAGAAACGTGTTGAATCCAGTCCAGCGTGACATTTCACAATATTTTCCTCTATCGCCCTTTCGTTTTCGGTAATTAGCGTCTATACGAATCACGTTTATATCTTGTCAGGTCAGCGACTTCGGATTGGAGTTATTTCCAATTTGAAGTGGCGATTCAGGTACTGCGCAATACGTGAAAAGTTACTTTGGTATCAGGGATCCTAATCAAATTCTATGGAGAGTTGGAGTGGGCGGCTCTTTTTGGAAGATTGAATTATCGAACACTTGACGTCGAAGGTTATTTTGAAAAATAACAATGTATCTCGAATAAATTTATCGAACGCAGATAGAGAACGTTTTGCTACCAAATGTTGGGATATGTTGTTTATTTAAACAAAGTTTGCAAGTTGAAACAGAATTATACACGACTTAGTTTATAGCCAAATGTTTGTTTGCTCGAGGGTATTACGTAATAGTTATGTAATACAAACTCTGCGTTATTAGTTATTATTTCACGTCTAGTCATAATTTATGCTAATTGAAACATAGGTTTGATGTTTGTTTACTATTATTATAGTATAAATTCTTCCGTTTTCTTATGAAAACAATAGAATCGCGTTTTTATAGTTTTCCCAGATTTATTACGGGTAAAAAGCTTTCTATTTGTAAATGTAACAAGTATGTAGTGCACTGATCGATAGTTTTCCAATTTATTTATTTTGGAATGAAAGTACAAGGTCAATTATGAAAATGAATAGTAGGGCTCCAAACATGTTTTGTTTAAGACAGATAAAAATATAGTTTGTTTGTATTTTAAATTTGGGTTCATTCCAACTTGAGAAGTATAATACCTCATGTCCATTTACCTATTGTTCAAGTCAAGGCGATGCCAGAATAAGTTGTAAGTTATTGGAGAAATTATTTAAAAATGTTTATCGAGATTAATTATGTTTTGTCGGTTGTCATTTTGTTTTGCTACCACCGAGTGAATCTTAGGCGTTGCGGATAGTCTTGCCAGGCAGCTGTCTATGGAAAATATCATTATTTCAGCTTCGTGAGTGAACAATAACAGGCCGAATTGAAAGGTATTCAGAAGATTTACGTAATTTTTGTAAACTTGGCATAGGTTAAGGTCTAAAACGATAGCAAACAAACATCAGTTTTGTAAAATGCGCAAAAAAGTCTAATACTTAATCGTTAGGAATTTAGAAAACGGTTCGAACGTGAAATATTTCACTCGATGTTAAAACATACATTTTCGCGACCTTCTGCCACTTTTTTATGAAACTTTTGATACCACAAAAAGAATCAATGTATGTAGATACATAATTCTATAAAAAATATAGGTTGTAATACATCAGTGTAATCAGGAAAAGAATGCAAAAAATGTATGTTAAAATATACAGGGTGTTTTATTTAAAAAATACCAACTTTGGGTGAAATTTCAGTAACGGTGATCCACACTCACACATCTTTTGGTTACGCCACTGGATTGTACGTAAAATATCTAAAATAGGCGGTTTTTACTTTTTTTATATCTTACATGAGTGGTAAGATATATGTTATCTCAAAAAGTCAAACTTTTCGTTTTCGGCCATGTATCCCAGAAACAAACGTGGCTGGACTATTTGTGGGTATTACAAGGTTCGCAAAAACGACACAGGGTGGCGAAAACTGCAAGTCTCTATCTCGACAAAAATAGGGCACGCTGCTCAAGGTTAAATTTTTTTTACTCCGTGGACTAAATCTACGTGTTTTGTCATTCATTTAAGGGACTAAAGTGTCAAGTATTCAAAACATTTGCCATTAACTGCAAGCCAGTCGCCTAACCAATCACGAAAAGCTTGAACTGAATGCCTGAGAATTATGGGAGAAATTGCTGCAGCAATTATTGCTAATCTCGTTTTGTCTTTAAGGTTTAATAAGAAACGTAAACGTTCATTTGTTTTATTTTGATGTAGCATAGATATCTAGATTAATGTTATTGATGTAATTATCATAAAGAATTTTTAATTTTGTTTTCAATTTTTTTGTATAAGGGCACTGACATGTTACGTCATCGAAAAGAAAAAAAATGTATCAAATGAGCCTAATGAAATGGTACATTGCTTGTCAAACAATTCAGTTGTTTTTTCCCTTACTCATTTGTTTTATAAAATTAAAAGCATCTGAATACTGCCTTATTTTTATGATGGGAAATAAAATGTTAATAGTTATTTGTGTACCAAGGCCGTAAAAGTGATCTTTTTTGGCCGAAGCTGCTGTTTGCGGCCGAGGCGGTAGCCGAGGCCGCAATTCAGATGAGGCCTAACAAATCACTTTTGGCCAAGGTGCACACAACATTTTTTAGGCGATCATCAAAAAAGAATTCAAAAATTTGCTCATAAACATATTTTTTTTGAAAATCATAGTTATCTTAGACTATTAAAAACAAAGCATTTCCTGTCGTATGTAATTATAATTAGCATCTTTGCGTGTTTTGTGCGTATCAAAATGGGTGATAGCGACAGTTCAGATACCCCAAATGAAATTTTGGAAGCTGCAAGCGTTGCGACCCTAAGTCATATTAGATCTAAGAGCAGGCGTTTGAGAGTAAAGGTACAATCGCAACTTCCTCCGTTGCACAAGATTTTAATAATGTCAAATGCAATAGGTCCTTCGTTACTGTGGCTTCCAAGACCTTATAGTTAACATGCTGTACAATTATTAGAAACCTGATTACCTACTTTGATGGTATGCATAGGTAGCTACTTGTATTCTCGGTTAATTGCTGGTGATTCTTCGTATAATAATGTAAGCAATAATATCTTCCTCTTGTTTTGGTTCTACACTTCAAAAAGGTCTGCAAGCAGCAAAGATTGAAACGTCAAACTATAATTTTAAATGTGAAATAGTGTGACTTTTCTGTATAAATTAATTCATAATAATAAATTAATTCATAATAAGATCGACTCCTTGGTACTGTTAAGTTTATTGAATTTTCGTGTTCCTACTTACACCTCGCGTACTGGAATTACTTTTTATTGTGCAGTGCCATATACCAATATACTAAGAAGCTCACCAATTCATACAATGTGTGCGCATTTCAACAAGGTATGCAATTCATGCGATATTTACCATTTTGATCTTGGCGCAATACTAAATTCAATTTGAAGACAATTTGTATTGTTTTACGCGAGCATTATATGCATATTATTAATAATAATTTTAATGCCTTAATAACATTATATATTATTGTAGAATTATTATTTGTGTAACTTTACCTTTTTTTTTTTGCTAAAGCTTGTCAAATAGATAGGTATATTATATATAGTATTCTTAGTTTTACAATATTTTATAATTTGTTTTTCTTTAAATGTATTCAGGGGCAGTTATTAACTTTTTTTTTTGTTGTTTTTTTTGTTTTTGAAATTTCACTTTTCTTTTTTTCTCTCAATTTTCTTTTGTTATTAATGCACAATGCTTTGTATGTTCTATATATATATTTAAGTTGACCCGTAAATGGATGCGTTCTGTTGGTCAATAAACTATTATTATTATTATTGTGATTATGCAAAATAGTGTGAAACATTCCTACAAGTCCGAAAATGAAAAAAACGAACGTGGGTGGCCCAATCCTTGATGGGGCTACACCAGATAGACGCTTAGTATCAGATTACTGTTTCTTACACATCAGTTTCATTATAAGTACAGTTTGACAGATGTGTACAATAAAGTAAAGTTTGACAGAAGCGTACAATAAAGTGAAACTTTATGGCCGCAAAAGCGACCACAAAATCAACGTTTTTGTGATGATAGCCTAAAAAACAACTTTTATATAAAACAATGTTGTATACAGTCGTTATTTATCGAGATACATATCATATGCCATACATAATGGGCATCCTGTATGTTACCATACCATTCTCTTCTGTTTTCTTCCCGTCATAGCATGTTTTCATTTTTCTCTTGCACTGTCAAGTGGAATGCGGAATTTAAATTCATGTTGCGAATTTTAAGTTTAAATGAAAGAATACGTGTAGCTCTAGTGTTAAGGTAGGTAGACAACGCACATCACACGTGTGCGAACATGCTTCATATCACGTGTAGCAATTTTAGACGGGCAACCTTCTCTTATCCATTAAGGGATTGACCAACACAACCTCAGGCTACTGCAGCAGATTTATCATCCTATCACTTTGAGAGTAATTTGTTGAACCTTGGTGACGAATATGTCAAATATATTTTTTTTATTTACACCCCCTTTTTTGTAAAATCACTCCCTTTCATCTTGATTGAGGTTTGTAGGGTAAACCTTTTTTGAAAATTAACAAAAAAAATAAGCATACTATGTGACATAATCTCCATGGTAAATATTTCTGTGTTGTTTAAAAATCAATAATTAATATTCGCAGTCAAACTGATAAATGTTGATTTCAACATTGACCGACCCGCACATGTAAAAATCGAAAGGAACCTCGTTATTTGAAAACTATTTTAATGGTGCATAGTTTCGTATCTTATTTAACAGGTCATTGCATATACATGAGGAAAAACAAGTTTTGAAATATTCCATATGACACCTACTTCCTTTTTATCTTAATGATGCAATTCCAAATACACAAAAAATATGAAATTTGTTTCGTTTTTGAATCCTTTCTGTAAAAGTGTGTAACAAAATCTAAGTAATTTTTTTTTCATTACCGTCCCCACCAAACTACCATGAGACCTATTGAAAATGAAAAATGAATTTTAAATACCGATTTGTTTTGCTAACAATAACCATCATTAGTGTATATAATAGTTGCGTGTTCAAAAACTGTGTGAAATTTACGCTACCGCTTTGTCGCAAAACAATATTAGGTGATTCATTGGAATCCCCAATTGTTACAATGTAACTAAAACATTACGTCGTTAACAGTTAATCGATTTAATACAGCAGAACAAGTCAAACAAACGTTTTTTTTCCTTCATTGAACTTCACAAAGTTATGCAAGTAAACTTGTATAAATGAACCACGTTGGTTGCATGGGAAGTTGTTTACGATTGTTTACACTTTTACATGGCCATCAGCAGTTCATTGATTCATAAGAAATCGGCAGGTTGTGGAAGTAGATCGCGGAAATTGCTGCGTATATTTTCTACGTTAACCTTTGTTGCAGTGTTTTTAATATTCGTTATGGTGCAATTAAAAATTAGCGATTGTAGACAATTAATTGGCAAGTGCAAGTGAACGAACCACAATGAGCTTGCACAATAGTGTACCGTTCTATCGACATCTCTCTTTGGAGGCCAATAATCCCCATACTGTATACGGATCCATTGATCATAAAAGAACACTCGGCCATAATCACCCTCACTTTCTGGGAGCATTCCATAATTTGAGCACCGAAAGTTGTCCGGAATCGCCTACTCACGCATCATCCGAACCGAACACAACCACCGCCTCATCCTCCTCACATTGTGGAGGTTCATCGCCGAAGGCCGAAATCTACTCTTCCTCGCCGAAAGTTAGTTTCGCACCCAAACAGCATAGCCATCATCACCATTCCATTCAGGAGTTAATCAGACATTTCGGTAAAAAAGTGCACAATTGGAGATCGGAGGGTAGCTATCGCGATCGAAGATCGTCGTGTAGTGATGATTCCCCCAAACCGGAGGAGGAAGAATTTCGAGGACGTAGTAAATCTTTAGATGGTGCGGCTGTTAAGAAACGATTTGCGATTAACGACTGTGCCACTACTTATAGAATTTATGATACAATATTGAAAGAAGGTAGGTGCTTTTTACAATCAACTATGTCGGTTAGTCTTTTTATTTGCCAAGGTGTATTGTTAGTTGCCTAAAGTTGTAGTGCTTGTTGCCTAATTCTCACTGGACAATCCCATTTTTCTTAATTTGCCAAGCAGCCCTTAGACCTTGTACTTGGGCATTTTATGGGCCGCAAATCTCCCACAATTGCGTAACACTTAATTTAGTGTCCTATAAAGTATAAACAACGTCAGTCTAATTATAGTAAGAGGAATTAACTTAAATTGGTCCTCTCATATTTTAATTAGCCTAAGTACAAAATGTAATATTGTTATCAATAGAATTAGCGTTTGTACAAGTAAGGAATTTACGCAATCGATTTTATTACCCATTTGAACGGTATATCATGCCAAGTCCTTAACGTCGTGCATGACCTCCTCAATGTTTTTTTTCTTAATGCGACTTTCGTGATGTCTGTTGGGAAACAATTCGTTTTATCGGTTGTACGCATTTGATAGTGAGTGGTCTTTCCTATACTTCACATGTATTTGAAACGACCGTGACCTACCGTACGTCGTGTTTTATTTTGCTTGGCACTAAAGCACAAATCGGGCGTTTTATTTATGGCAGTTTTAATTTTGTGGTCGGTTTCTCCTGCCCTTGAGAAAAGATACGTTTTCATTTCTGCAGAATAGTGTCATTTGGTCATGCCTCTTCCAAAGTAAATTGGCAGTGAAGTTTACGAGTTCTGATAAGCCTTAATACCCCACTGTAGTTATTCTTGAAAAAGTGATAGGTAAATTTTCTAACGATCGATTATTAGCATTGAATAAGCAAATATTTTAATTTTTTATTCATGTTCCTGATTTCACGAAGGAAATATTCGTTACGTGCATATTCTCATGTTCAAATCTTAGTTCCCAAATATATGTTTTATAAAACGAATTTTGACTCTTGTTGTTTCGTAGTCATGTGTTAACATCTACATTAAATGCTATTCACTTTTTGATTTTTTGTCATTGTTGCCATCCTAATAATTTTTTTCCCAAAAATTCCATACATCTTCACTTTGATGATGATTAGCGACCTAGTTTTTTGAAGTTAAGGAATAAATTTTATAATGAGAACGTTGGATTTAGTGACAGGATGTTCACATTGAAATGGTAGAATTTCCGAATTTCAAAGTACCTTTTTTTTCAAATGGAACTACCACTGTTTTATTTCGTTTTTCGATAGTTTTGTTTGCGTTCAACTTCATCTTTTATAAGGGATGTCCTGCGTTTTAAACTTCCTTGTTTTTAGGTTATTTAATATACCTCACAAATGTACCTACCCCATTAGTAAGTACATATTTATTCGGCGGAGTAGGTCTTGATAATAAAAAACGAAAGAATGTCCGAATTCTAAGTGTCGCAAATTAATTATTTGCTGTAAGCGTACTCCCTATTTCCTAGTAAAATAAGATTAATTAAAAAGGTGAATTAAAAAAATTATGAACTAGTTTTTTTTGTATATTATTTAAATTTGAGCCATGAACCAAAAATACAAACGAAAAGGCTTATATTTTATGGGTTTTAACTAGTAGGCCATGGCATGGAGATTTTTGTTGTGTTTATTTATTGTATAATATGATATAATATTCAATATATAGAAAGTTATAGGTTGTGATACATCAATGTAATCACGAAGAACTTTGGGTGAAATCTAAGCAACATTATTCAACAATTTTTTTACTACGGCACTCCATTCTACGTAAAAATAGCTAAAATAGTCAGTTCATCCCAAAAAGTCAAACCTTTCGTTTTCACCATGTATCTCAGAAACAAACGTCTCAATTGATTCTGTTGATGGCATTAAAAAGTGCAATATTACGGTCGCAAAAACCGCAACTCTCCCCCTCCCTTTAAAAAGCAGCTGAGATACACTACTATTGCGATTTCCCCCTTGGGTTAAAATAGTCGTAAGAGCCAGGAAAAAGAAACTACGTACCTATTCAAAAGGTGGCAGTCATATTCTATCGCGGATGTTCTCGATTTTCCTTTTGCCATCAATTTAAATTTAAACAAAACTAAAACTGACACCACCGTCGAACTCATTGAAATGTTTTAATGTAATTATTAGGCTTTGATTATGTTTTAAAGTAAAAAAGAGTGTCTCCATGCAAGAAAGCAGTTGGTTTTACAAAAAGTTTCCTAATTTAATAATTAAAATTACATTGCCCCGTGTAATTACAATCGATGGAATTTTTCGTAGAGAAGTTAATTTGGTTGGTACCAAAGTAACTTCTCTACGAGAAATACAGGTGTACTCTTTCTTGTTAAAGTTTAATTAGAACTGACGGAACACCTTGATTTTGAGATTATTTCAATCTAGTAAAGTAACTTGACGAGGTTATTTACGATTAAGCGTATAGTTGCTCTATTTCATTTGAGTTTGTATTTCTGTAACATCGAAACATCTTGGTGCAGATGAAATAATGTACGTGTGGGCGTGTCGAGAGAAAGAAGAGGGGACTTTCATTACAACTGGAGTTTTCTAGTCTAATTGTAATTGGCGCATTTTTTGTAAATACCGGAAGAAGGAGTTTATTGGAAAATGAAAGTGGTGTTTTCCGCTGTGCTGTCCGCTCGATTTCATTGATGTGAGAGGCAGTTGGTCGTTTTCATAATATTTCTCTACAGTAAACAGTTTAAATGGAGTTGTTTAAAAGATAGAAGTGTGTTCTCGGTTTACGGACAAAGTTAGTCAAGTTGAGGTAAAGGAATCGGTTTAGTGCACCGTGAGACCATCTGTCAAGGTTCTCTATTCATCAAAGTTGAAAGTTTATGCAGGTCGCACGTCTACCGATAATTTTTGTCATCATATTCAACATGCCAGTTCATGGCCAGATTTTAGGATTATTGCAAGAGAAAAAAAACTAAGTAAGTAATTTTAAGATTTTCTGATTTTTTTATTCATCGTCCGTCTGCGTACGGGGTATCATGTAAAAATGCTTTGTAAGGAATTTTGTTTTTATTTTCATTTAATATGATTCGGAATAAATTTTTATCATTGTCAATCAATTAACTGTGTGTTTATTTGGATTCAATGTACGACCCTTTATGCCAGATTTTTTCTTCGTATCCAAGATTTATTTCAGGGGTTGATAAAAATTTGATCGAGGCCACTGAGTCTTCCAAATCATTAATTTCAGTCAATATTAACATTTTTCGTTGTAGCAGATGTCGGAAGTGTACGAGGAGAAATTATAAAAATTCTAAGTTTCAATTTTAATTTATTTTGAGCTTGATTTTGAGTTAGTTGGACAGGTGGTTGGTGGGTGGTGTAGTTGACCGAATATCATTGGACACAGCAGTATATTATATTGGGACAACACAAAAATAGATCACTAGTTCTGCGCGCATTTGAAAAATCAATATTTTATACCAATAAATAGTCAGTATTCATGTCGGTGTCTTTAGAAGAGCAATCTTACTAGTCCATCAGATTTGTTATTTGTGTAAATTCCACTATCTTTCACACATTATCATGCTTTCACGATAAGGTATACCTACTCGTAAATGAGAATTTCGCTTATCTTTCCATATTATTTGTACAAATGGTTGATAACACATGTGAGGAAATGTGGTTTAAAAACTTTCTTATTATTTGACGAATTCGATTATTTAGCAGAGTGCTTGGTGGTTTTTTTGTGAAAATTTACGAATATGGAGGGAGTATACCGCTTTCGCAGGAAAAGCTGTAAGTTTTCTCACTTTTTAATTCCGAGTCGTCCATTTTGCGCGACAAGTCTGTTTGTAGTTACTTAGTTCAGGATTCATATTATGATCACAATGTTGCAATGGTAGCATCTTATTATACCATGGTAGCATCGATTGTAATTTTCTGCTTCATGCAGTTGTGTTTAATTAGCAATATTTCATTGTTTGGATTGCATGGTATACTTTGGAATTTACGATATTTATTTACATAAAGAGCAAATTTGTAACATACCTGGGAATTAATTTCTAGTGATTATTAAATTGTTCATACAATCATACCACCCACGTTTACTAACTTTATTATTTGCATCATATTGCATTCATACCATATATACAGGGTCGGTCATTAGTCCGTGGGTGGAAGATCGTGGGTTTATTAACACACATTTAAAATTCATTGTTGGAGCATGTTGAAGGACTATATAACCTAAAAATATTTTTAACGAAATTGCAATTGTTATACAGGGTGATTTGTATCAAAGTTGCATTTTTTTAATAGAATATCCTCTCTTATAATTGCATATTTCGATTCCTTGATCGATTTTAGTGTGATTTTATGTATTACACATGATATCCAAAATGAGTCGTTTAGTCGCAATTCGTAATTTTTTGAGAAAGTAGGTGCCCAGTTAAAATTGATTATCGCAATTATCATAAAACTTAGAAGGTCGTGACTGCAGTGTTACTAACCATGAATTGCATCAAATGTAGTATTTGATTACCTTCCTAACGATTAAGCATGTCGGTATTTATCTTTTACATATTTTTTTAAAACCTCTCAGTAATTAGTAGGCCGTCAAAAATTATAAACATCAATTCAAACAAACAAAAACTCAAAATACCTGCGATTGAAATTTTGAAAATTGACGGAGGGATTTCTTTTAACACAAAAGAAGTTTAACTTTAGCCGTTCGGCGTATGTTAGCACATTTCATGATTAGTGCCACTGCAAAGTCACCGCCTTCTGAGTTTTATGAAATCTGCGATATTCAATTTTTACTGGACATCTACTTTTTGAAAAAACGACGAATTGCGGAACTACTCATTTTAGATATCATGTGTAATACATAAAGTCACACTAAAATTGACCATGACATCAAAATATGTAATAATATACAGAAGGTTCCATTAAAAAAATTCAACTTTGATATACCTAAATCACCCTGTATAACATTTGCAATTTCGGTGAAAATATTTGTAGGTTGTAGGCTGAAGGGGCCTTCAACATTCCCCCACAATGAATTTTAAATATGCACAACCCACAATCGTCCACCCACACACTAATGGCCCACCCTGTATATCTTTATCATTTTCATAGATAACTAGATCAAAATGAAAGTAATCAAAAGATCTCGGTTATTTGAAATACCTTTGGGTATGGTGTACTAAGAACTTTTGTAGAGAATTTAACAAGCTGTCATATGGTATAATAATCTACAGGGTGTTCCATATACACAAATCACATGCTAGTTATTATCTGAGAAATGTTTTGTTTTTTTTTAAATTACAAATTTTGGCTCAGTAGAAAAAATACACAATTTTGGTAATAATTTAACCGTCTTTCTATCTCTACAGCTAAGGAGTTGGCAATTTGAAACAGACTGCATAGTTTTTTGTATGAGAAATATTCTGTTAACAACATTTTCATAAGCTTTTCGTGCAGTTGAGAGACCGCCGTCGTACCAATGTTAAATACCGCTAAAACTCACTTTAGGTTCGAATGATTGAAGAAACACTCTTCATGAATAAATGTAGAATAACCATAATTCAAGAATATTCTAAAAAATTTAAGTTTTACAAACGTAAATAAATGCCGCATCTAGACAGTGTCAAGTTGTCCAACGTAAAAGTAAGTCAAAAAAATTGTTAACAAGTTACATAATAGGATTACATGTTTGTTATGTTCGGTCGAGTAAAAATAGTTATTGTAGTACTACTGCTGTCCAGCAAATAGGATTAATTGAAGAAGTTTAGGAGGCCCATTACCTAAAAAATGACGCCGCGTATTGTTTTTGTAACAAAGGTATTTTCTCCTGCACTTTGGACATACTTGTAATTACTCTTATTGACTACCTTTTCATTAAATATTATAAGGCAACAACTATGAGATTATTTTTATCCGCTAAATGTTTTTGATTAAGTCCTCCTTTCAAATCGAATTAAGCTTGTTTATGATGTTATCTCCTTACAATTTACCATCCTTGACCTCTTTATGAACAAAAGCAATAAATAATAATTGTTACGATCTTCGATTCTCATTCCTTAATGGGTAGTTAATTCACGTAGGTTTCGACCAACGCAATTATTTTTACCTTCGCAGGAATCAATACCGCTCTTTTCCGCCCCCCGCCCCCGTTCCGAAAATGTAGAATTAAGTACGTATTCGCGTAAATTTTCCCGAATCCGTCGAGGAAATTAACCGAAAATGTATTTTGCATCTTTTATAAAGGTCGCAGTAGAGATACATAAATTACTCTCACCAAAAACGTACATATTCAGTACGCCATAGCTCTCCCGACTCTCTTTCTTGCGTATTGTTCATTTTGTTCAGAGGGATAAAGTTGATCGACACAATATAATTAGCGGAATACCGCTGGGAAATGCTCTGTCCTTCGCTCTATCAAATCTGCTTAATAACGCTGTCAAAAACAAAAAGTAATATCTCGCTACGCTCTGTGGGGTAGGTTATTTGTTAGATTCATATTTAACTCCTCGTAAGTCTTATAATTTACTCGAAGTCTACGAGGGAAATATTAGTGCTGTCGGAAATGATTTTACCCAAAATCGTCCTGAAACCTTCATTGGTAGGCCTACTTTCTGTCAGGAAATTTTAGTTTCCATGACAGAGGCAGAGCAGTCTACGTTTCCTGCCGCTGGTCACTTTACTGGCCGCACCTGTCACTTTACCGGCCGCACCGGTCACTTTACCGGCCGCACCTGTCACTTTACCGACCCGCATCGTCACTTTACCGGCGCATTTTTTACATTTCCAAATGTCTATAATGACTCCTGTCATCATTGACAGATTGACATTAATCAAAAGTTCTATATGAAAATTGAAATTTTATATTAAAAGACGTTTTCGGGTAAAATTTAATACAAGACTCGTTAGTAAAATGACATTACTTGACTCGGAAATGAAAACGAAATTTGACATTTTCAGTTTTTCGGTGATATCTCAGTTATTTTTCAAAAATTTCAATTGCGCTTTTATAGTCACAAAAAGGGGCAACTTTGATGCCATTTACCCTCTCCTCAACTTTACGGAGACGGGAGATCCATCCCACTGGTAAACCACGAGTTTGATCCACCCGGTACGGCCCAAAATAGGTACGTATTGTCTACTAAAATCGAGACTAAAATGCTCTGAATAAAAAATACGATATGACCGGGTAAATTCCATGGCGTTATTTGTACTTGAGGTTGTACTAATCTGTCGAATAAATTTAATGGAAGATGTAAAGACCTACTGTAAATAATCTTGACTACATTTTCGCATTTGATGTAGAGCACTTTGCAGTCCCGTTTGATGTCAAAAGTTTCAATTAAATCGAGAAAAGTACAGTCAATTTACAATTAAGCCATCATGATACTGACGGTGTTTATTCTTAGTATTGAAATGAGATTTGATATTCTTCCCATCCCCATGAAGTTTTTCATAGAATGGTCGATCTACATTCTCTTCCGTTATTTCTCTTGAAAAACTTTCCACTATAAATATTTTATGCGTCATGCTGTTTTGAAATCGAGATTCGTGGTTACATTATAAGGTATGTTACATTTTCATTTTTTCTGGAGGGGTTTATTACTTTCAAGCACTAAATTTACGCATCTCAAATTGTGGGTTAAATACAAACAGATAATCGAAAAATGTATCTTGCAAACAGTATTGGTTTACCCAGTGGCAGTTACGTTCTTGTTAACGTTGTATAAATTTCCAAAGAGAAAATGTAATTCAACCGTCGGAAAACCTAAAATGGGGGCACGGATTTAACAACTACGATTTAGCGGTAGTGGGTACATCGTTTATGGCTGATTCTGCGATAATCATGTTAATGCCCGTAATCTGAATATTTATTATGTGGTTGTCAACCGTTACGTGAGAGTGTGAGGAAAATAACTATACGAGGATCTCTCAAATTAAAACAAAAGTCAAGTGTACAGAAAAATATTTACATTTCTACTTTTCTACGTAATACGAAGGGGATTTAACTTGGCTCTTTTTAGCACATTTTTGATTCTAAAAAAGGAGTTTTATTGTTTCACTAACTGTTGGCTGTTTGCGCGCCTTTTATAAAACGATGGAGATCTCGACAACGGAATATCGTAAATTTCGGATTTTCGGCATTATATTCGTACTATCGTGTTATTTCTGCATCGCTTAGACCAAATTGAAAAATTAAAGGATTGAGAGAATGTTGTCTATTGGAAATGTTTTGTACAAGCATATTTGAAAGTTATTGATCTGCCACATCTAAAATGCGCTTCTGTCTAGTGATGGCACATCAGAGACTTTTTTTAACTTATTTATATTTATTTATTTTGGTCTTTCTTTTTGAGTGGGCGGGGTTTCAGCCAAGGGTTGCTCTACCAACCCAACCCACTATACATTTATTAACTGAATATCCATGCCCGAACCCGTATTCGAACCAGGGACCCTTAGTACCCGCAGTCGAGCTTCCACACCACTGCAACACACGGGCCGATATGTTGTCAATTTTTTCAAAGTTACAGGGGCGAACCTAGTTTACTTTATACACTGTATTTCCAAAGTTTCGTACACATTTCCAGAATAATTGCACGTTTTCAAACTTCCAAAAAGATTCAACCCAAACATTCTCAAATTTTAATACGCATTTTCGAAACATTTTAGAGTTAGATTTTTATTTTATTTAGAAGCAATGTACAATTGTATTTTTAAATGAGTTGGTCGTTGGTTATTACTTTCCTCAGTCGATTGAGATCTTCTAACTTATTGATTTTTTCCTTTAAATCTAGCGAGAAATTTTATGTTTTACAGAAACAGAAAATCTCAAAGATCTTTAAAAGCATAGGCATTGAATTTGAAGAACAAAGGTTGCATCGATTTCCGGTTAAATCGGAAGTGAGATCGGATAGATCGTAATGTCACATAAAATTATATTTGAAAAATTTTTCGCATGTGAACCCGGGGGCGAACCTCTTATCTCGAACGCACTGTATATATTTACAATGCTGATATTGTGAATTGCAATAGCAGAACATTCAAATATATACCGGGTGAATATTTTAAAATCGAACATAGGCAATTAACGTGGGAAAAACGTTTTTTGCAGATCGTTGCTCTGCTCCCCATGTTAACTTACGAGGGTTTATAATGACCCCAATCAAAAGAAGATTTTTTTTCTATGTCCCTACTCCCTATGTTCGGTTTGGGAATTCATTTGCTGTTGCCTATAGAAGTAGCTCATAAGTTTGTAATTGTCCCGTGTCCAGTGCGATAAGCTGCACATTTATGTTGTACAGGTACTGCTCGCACAAAAGACCAGTGGTGGGTATTTGCTTTGCAGGAAGTCAATCATGTTAATTTCGCTGACGATAATGTATTGCACATTTAAATGTAGAACTTTGAAACGGGTCATTGATCGCGATTACTTTTTCGGTATCTATGTTTCTTTTATTTGGTGTTGATCCTTGCGAAAAACCGATGGAGTATCCCTTTTGAAATAGGAGCGTTTGGTTACAGCGTCCTTGGTTAGCATGTCCGTCAAGTAGCCCTTTAGGGTTTCTGCGGTAGTATCTGGATGCAGCCTACTCACGTGTGATATCATCCCATGATTTTATTAAGATATTTCTGAACCGCGTATTGAATTGGAGTTTTTATTTTTTATTACGGATTCGGGATTAGACGTTTTAGGAGTTGGGTGTTGTTGTGTGGAGTATAGTTGCGGTGTAAATTTGTTTCTTATTAGATGGCGTGGGAGCATCACTTTTCCAGAGGTTTGTTGTTATAGTAGCTGTACTCTCGGACTTTGTAGTTTTTGGGTTATTTGAACTTTTGATAACGTTTGAATCAGTGGTACTAGCGATTCCTGCGCTACGCTCGATTGTTTTGAACTTGATCTTCAGTAGATGTCGTTGCCGTGCTCTCATTGGGATTATTGTTTATTTTATCCTTAATATAGTTTATCGTTTATTTCCAAATTAGGTTCAAAATGCTTTGTATGAGTGCTATTTCCCCAAAATGTCCAAAGTTTGTATCTCTTCAATTTTTTACGGCAACCACTAAACATAGGAGGATTGAATTGACGACTTTGTTCAGGTATTTCTGTCTCCCTTCCGATTTTGCAAAATGTTCCCAAAATTGTACCCCTAGATAGCGCACGCCTACATAAACAGAGATGAGAAACATGTTGACTTCTATGAAATAAGGTATCCGATTGAACTTTGAAGATGAAAACAATGAAACCAAAAACAAGGCGTTTTTGAGTCCAGGATCATCTATGGTGATCAACATATGATCTTTTGCAGCAAGAACTATACAAATTTGAGAGATAAAAAATAAGGCAGTAAGAGGTTTAGAGATATTCTGAAATATTTTGTTTTGATGGGAATATTCAAATACAGCAAAATGGATACTAATATACTTCAAAAATCAATTGCAGTGCAGGACTGAGATGATCCATGTCTACTAAGGTATCCCCTCTTATTTTTACAAACATGGGTTGACGGATTATACACAAGCTTATATAAATTATATAAATTCAAAGGGAGGCGATAAGTAAAGTTTCGGGGGTGGCCGTAAGGATCGCCATTTTTTCTCTCAATGAGGACATCGTGCTTGCCATTAAAAATACACGCTGTCTCATCATATTATTTGAATATGCCTCTAGCAAAATTGTACGGGTTCGATGGAAAACATTAACAATGTAAATTTTCTGTGAAATCTAGATTCCTTTGGGAATAATTTCGTTTTACAAGAAGTTCCGCACAATTTTCAAACCTTCCCAAGTGATTAATAATAATTATCCGCTTCCGAAATGTTAAAAGTGTTCCAAAACGTTTATGTACAATAATTTGAAAAAGTTTGTATTCATTTCAGGCAAAGTGGTGTACTTCTCGCTCAAGCTCCTATACCGTTTTTGGTGGATTATCTACGCAAATTTGTAGATCAAGCCATTATGAAACTTTCAAAATTTCTGTAACCAGCAATTTTTTCGGTATTGATAGATTGACATTAATCAAAAATTTTATATGAAAATTGAAATTTTATGCTCGGACTCGGAAATTCAAGTACTCGGTCTCAAAAAGGCCTCGTACTTTAATATTCCCTCATAAATAATGTGCCATATTTTCCTGATTCTTATGTAAATTTGAACGATTTTTAAACTACTGTTAATTTGTGGATTGTTTAATGGGATAAGTACCTATTTAATAACATTTCAGAACTTGTAAAAATTTTTGAGTTTAATTTTAAAGCTCGTTGAGAAAGGTTAGGTAATTAAAATCCTTCTGTCCCTTGAATAAAATTTTGAAGTTTAAAATCTAGGAAGATAGACATTTGAAATAAGGTAATCTAATCTAAAGATAGGTTTAACAATATCTTTCAACACCAGCCATAAGCTAGAACTAGATATGCGAAAAAAAGGCTAGGCAAAATAAGTCTGGAATGTTAAAGATCCTGCGGATAAAAGTACTTGAACGGTTTTATTCAGTGTAAATAATTTATTATAAGTAAGTGTCCTTCACCTTAGCAATGATGATGCAGTGTGGGCCGTCTCATACTTTTCATATTATTAGCGTTAGTTGCCAAATCCCGCAACCTTTGCCAAAATATGAGCAATTTGGCGACTTAGGAATTCCGTTCACGTCGCGTCGTCCGGAAGGTAGAGTTGTGCACGTCTTCCATCTTGCTTGTTGGAAACGTGCATTTGATGTTCGTGTGAAACTCGGCGTCGTAAAAAAGCGCGCTTCTGTATTATTATTTCTTCCCGAGAACGTACCCGTCGAAAGTTGGAACGGATTCAAAAATAATTGGAAAATTTCTCGGAGTGTGTATTTTTAACCGAGATGCGTCCAATATCACTAATGTTATGTCTTTTCTGTTTGCCTTATTCTTTTTCACTTTTTCAATCATCTTATACAAATGTAAATTTATGATTACTGGTGGAATGTAAACTTGACCAATTTCGTTTCAGGGGCCCACTTACGCCGCAAACCTTTGGATGCCGATCGCAGGCGGCAATCTTTGGGAACCATTATACCTCATCGAGCTTCCGATGCCTTTTTAGATCCAAATCATGCAGCTATACTATTTCGAGATTCAAGAGGGGTAAGTATCCGCTTTGAATTTTTTTTCGACAATACGGCGCGTGCTTTATTTTCCATCGAAAGAGGGATCTCCAATTTTGTATCGCTAAGCTTGGGATAAACAAAACATTTTGTTTCTATCGACCTACGGTACGGAAATAAAAGCTTCCTAACAATGTCAAATTTTACCATTGATATCTATCGTGTTTGTCACACTCGAGTTTTCTTTCATAAGTCGTACTTTTATATCGGAATTTTAAAAGGAAATATTTTTAATATCATGCGTAGCTACAGAAGGTATTCAGATCTAATTGGCACAATATAGTGTAAAATTCTATTTCATAAATGTAAAATGATAGTCCTTGGAAAATGCGACATTTCTAATGTCATATGATGTCAGTTTTATCATTAGTTCACTATCATTAGATCATTAGGAAATAGCCAATAGAAACAAAGGTTTATTTTTCGTCACTATAACCGACGAAACCACACCATTGTTTCTATTGGTTATTTTTTAATGATCCAATGAGAGTGAAGTAATAATAATGATTGTATAAACCCACCATTGTGTCATATTAGTTAAGACCATTTTAGTAAAGTGAATTCTACAAACTCCACTGTTTCAATAAATATAACATTCTATAAAAACATACAATCTTTGTAAAAAATCGTTGGTTTGAATTTTGAACATATTCGTTTACCTATATAATTTCGTGCTATTTTGCAGTCATAAATATATGCTTTCATTAGATCAGCTAAATTTGTGATATATTGCGATGATATTAAATGTTGGACCCAAACAATGGATTGGGTCAAATGAAAATTGTATGATTTTCTTATTAGTTCTAAAAGAATTTTGCGAGATTGAAGGGATAAAATTATGCTTAAATATTTATTCAGGAAATTACGTTGCAATCTTTGAGATTAGAAAGTTTACTCAGTACGTCTAAAGCATAAAAAAAATCTTTAAAGTTTACAACGGAACAAAATAGAGAAAAAGGCGTAGTAAACCATTCTTTTGTAAAATGATGAATTATCGTTTGAAATTATGGCCCAGAAAAGAATGCTTAAGGTCACGTAAGAAACATCTGAGTTTCTTATTTGTTCTAAAATGGCATATGGAAAAAATTCGATTATGGGAATTTTCCATTTAGCTTAATTGTCAGCCGAAACCGGGAACTAAATATCACCGACATCAAAATTAAACAATGTTCTCATTATATCTAAAACGAGATCTAAAATATAAGTGAAACCTCCAGATGTTTTGGACCATGTGTAAACATTTGTATTTCATAATTCTGGGGGATTACCTTAACGTACCTTTGGAAAACGACTCGGTGAACCCATAGATTAGATAATATATATAATTCACTCCGTAAAATAAGTAGTAAAAGAAATATTTGCAACTGGGAAACCGGGGTTATCATGGCGGGGCATATTATCAACTTAAAGTTAAATATGATAAATATGAGTGGTTCTCTGCCCAAATACAAATGATGAGAAAGGAAACTCGGTCCTGAAAGGCTGAAGATGTTCAAAATGCTTCCTGACTCTTTCTAATTGACAACTTACAAAAAGAGTTCAAGCAAGATCATTGCGAAAAGTAAAACATCAACGACACTTTGGTAACTAGCAGCGACGATATTGCAGAACTTACGGCCAACTACAACGAAAACGTATCTAATGATGCAAGCTACACAGAAAAATTTGCGGTTTACAGAAAAGACCGGAAACAAGAAGAAAAAATATTCCACCGTGATAATCTTGAAGAGTACAATAGACCTTTCAGAATGGCAGAACTCCATAGATCTCTGAAAGAGGCCCTGCTATATTGGCTATCAAATGATCAAAAAGCTCCTCAGCTGCGCAGGGGAACTTACCAAAAACCATTTCCTCAGAATCGATACGTATTTACTTAAAGAACGTCTCATAAAATTTGTATCAACATTGATGCATTTTTAGAGAAATTAAACATAAAAAACGAGAACTTGCCTGAGTTTAGAAGGCAGCTGACGTCAGAACACTAGCCCAGGTGCGAGGTACCGTTTTCTAGCCTCTTTCAAATTACGAAATGAATTTGCCCATCAATTAATTTCTTTCACTTTTTTATTTGTGCCACGTGTTAATGAGTAATTAAGTCTTCCGAATTATAAGTAAAACAAAAAGTATGAGATCTGCCTATTGGCCAAAACGCCAAAAAAAAACAACGCGCACATCGTGAGACACTTGCATCTGTTCTAACAGCGATAAGAACAAGTGAGTTAATTAAAATTCGGTCGATAAAAATTTCTTATTGCAAATAACCAGATGTGCTCTACATTTTAACACGTAATTTCACGTTTTGCATTTGACCTAAATAAATAATTTTCAATAGCTATAACATTTCAAAAAGAATTACGCAATTAAAAACAATTCCAGAAGGAAAAATTACACTGGGAGACAAATTCAAATACAAAAAAAAACCAACTTTGTGCTTATTCGTAAATTAATTAAACAAGTACTTTATGATTTATAAAGAAAATAAACAAATACGACTTTGACTACACGCTCGATTCGCAAAATTATGTTGTGTTAAAACGTAGATCCGCGACATTAATTACAAAAAAAATTTTTTTAAGAAAATTAAAACGAATTGGACATCTCAATTCATTCCAAATGTCTCAACTACTACGTCCCAACTGACATTGTTTACACAGCAGTATATTAGTTTATTTTTCACTTTGGTCTCTCTAGACGTGCAAAGTGCGGGCAATGGGGGCTTTCCCAGGAATGCAGATGGCGAGTGTTTCCGGGTTTGGATACAGAAGGGTGAATAATCAAAATGGATAGATGGGAGGTTTTCAAGTCCTCTGCACAGGTGGTTTCCACCTTCATATGTAGAGGATAGTGAAATAGAGGGTAACAGGGTTGAAAGCAATACCATACAATCTACATGGAATGTTTAATGATGTACGAAACTGAAATAAGAGTGGGTTAAGGTACGGTTAAATGTCGGAAGAAGCGAACAATTATCGATAACAGAGCATCGTACAAGGTATCCAGGAACATGGAGTTTCTTACCTGTTCTTATTTAAATCTTCCTTTCTCAATTTAAATATCGGGCGGTCTTACATTGAGAACAACGAAATTTGACAAAAGTAAAACATCAACGATCTATAAATTTCCATCTCGGTCTTACTTGTGTAATTTTCGTAAAATATGTTTAAAATCTAACGTTAGATTTTTTAAATAAAAACGCCGACTGCCTTGTTGCGCGTGGGATACCCCTGAGTAGGTATACCATTTCATAATACTTGTAATGCACAGTCTGCGTTGTCTGCAGAGGTGGGCTTTATTAGTTATCTCACCCCAAAATCTCAATCCATCCCGTGGGCGTTTGGAGACTAAGTAACTTGATAGCGACGGCGTCGACGGCATAATCTTAGCAACACTGGTGGACCTGTGGACCATACACGATCCACTATGTCAAGGTTGTTTTATTAATTATATTTACGTAGACGCTGTTTGCTTTGTATTTAAATGCACTGTAGAAATGCATAATGGATTAGCACACATCAGCTAATCAATTACACACCTCATTAAGTTTGTCTGATTATCGATTTGTTTTTACGTGCGTAGGTGTTACACTCTAATTTATCGGGGTGAAAAATGGCCGCCCCCGCTCGTTGTTTATAGACAACTCTCTGTCTGGGGGCTATATTATAAATCTGGCATTCACTTTCTCGCATTTAATTAGGGTAGAAATATTAAACTCGCTTCCAAACCCTACCAAGTGCCAAACTTTAAAACCACGATAAAAAAGTGCTTTCCAAAACTTTGTCAGGTGCTGTTCTCTGAAGTAAAGCATTCACCAAACAGATTATAAAACAATAAGCAAAAGGAACACAATTTAAAGCTCTAATTATTCACAACTGACATCATCCTTTTTGCTTTAAAAGTATTTATTGCAAAATATAATATTCCTTTCACATAAACAACTCTTAAGTAAACCACGGTTTCCTTCATAACTCTAAAAGCATACGTGGGGTTAAACAACGGAGACAATGCCATGTGTAACAAAAGAACACATTATCGCGCATAACAGATAAATCGAATTTTCTTAGTTCCAATTTTTGATTTGGTGCCCCGAAAAATCGTATTTCAAGGACTGTTGAAAAAATAATCTACACTATTTTTCAGCTCTCTAAAACATTAGTATTTGCAATTATTTTTTATTTTTTAAATAACAAAATGGCGATCGATAAAAAATTCCGTTAAAATCCAAATATGGCGGCCATAAGAAATATGCAGCTTGTAATTTATACATTTAGCGAGTAGCCTGTAATGGAAATTCTGATAACAGATTCAGATTCTCCAAAAAAAAAGTGGCCATAAAAGATGCTAGGGAGCCGTGCATTTACGCCCTTTTAAAACTAGGGAAAAGTTATTTTCAATGATTTTTCAGAAAATTTCAAATGCGTTATTTACTCATAAAAAGGGGCAACTTTCAACTTTGCCTCCGTTTAACTTACTGTATCTCTAACCGTTACGAATATCCCAATGGTGAGCCACGAATTTGAATCACCCTGTATACAAAAAAATAGTTTTTAGAATAATTTGAAGTTATTTGAGTTATTTGAACAAACATCGATGACGTTGCGGCGCTCTAAATTTTTTTTAATCTGGCCGTGTATTTTACGTTTCCGTATATGCCTAATATAAATATCCAAAATTTGAACAAAGCACGTTGAGCCGTTAGCTTGCCAACGTACGTACGTACATACATGCAGATGGAAAAAGATTTTATTCTTGCGTTGTTTAAAATGATCTATAAAACATCGACATTTGATGAAATTTAGACATGACATTTATAGTCGGTTTATACAATGATTAGCAATTAGTTCACTATCATTAGATCATTAAGAAATAGCCGATAGAAACAAAGGATTATTATGCGTCGCTAACCAACGAAATCATACCTTTGTTTCTATTGGCTATTTCCTAATGATAGTGAACTAATGATAATGATCGTATAAACCCACCATTAGACGGCGAACTCAAGCATATTTATTTTGGTAAATAATTCGTAATACGAAACAAGTCTTTTGATCTCGTACTCTATTAACAAGTTGTTTACGCTCTTTTATTATAAAAACAGGGTATCGGGTGTTCCTCATCAAGTTTCAATAGAATCGTCTCCTAAAAAGACATGACATACAGACATCCGAAGGAGTGGAATATTGATAGATAACGAATTTGAATACTAAAATTACTCCGTGCTGATTTTATGAATAGTATGTTATTAGCACGCGTTGGCGTTTTCAATCAGTCTCCCTCCTTTGAAATTCGATCGCATGGATTAGCGCTATTGTAACCTTACGCTAAGAAGGAAGCCGTGCTGCGAAATGGGAATACAAAACCGTAGATTTGACAAGGCATCGTGAAAAAGGAAAAATGTTTCCAAAACTTTTTATCCCCGGAGAGTCTTGCTTTTTATCATTATGTTGACATTCTCAATGCGGCCAAACTGTTCGTAGATGTTTATCAAAAGACAAAAGGACCGTGCCTCATCATAATATTTTATACAGGGAATCTATCTTAAATGTACAGGGTCATTCTTGACGAGCGTAAGTTAGAAAGATATGGAAAACCTTTGAAAATGAAAATAAACTGATAAGTTCTTTAAGGGTCTTGGCACATGATGAATTGAACTAAAATATTTTCAAGATTACGCCACTTTCGGAAATACCGGAAGTAGCCATCAACTTTGTTATTTTAAATAGAGACCCCCTATTTTTTCTACATTTTCGGATTCTACGTCGAACTTGGAGTACAACGATACCCTATAGTTGACCCTTTGCTCCAAGGGCTTAGGGGATATTCAAGTTTTTATGTCAAAAATTGAATTTGCAGGGGTCATTTTAAAAATTTATTATTCGAAAACGGTGAGAGATATTGCAAAACAGTTTTCAATGCTTTATTAAGGAAAGATCGAATTTTCTTATGGTATGCGTAACAGTCTAAAAAAGTGAGACTACGTCACTTTTTCAAAGCTCTCAACTTTTAAATTTTTAAATATCCGTAACTCCATTTTTTCAAATGGCACCCCCCATTTTGTTCTTCACCCTTGTTTTCCTTTTTCCCAGACCTTTAATTTGATACAAAATGTCAAAAGCTGCTTCAAACGGTTTCCGAGATATTCCATGTTTTAGTTACTTCTTGTGGCAAATTGATAAAAAAATTAAGTCGCTTGATGTTATTCTTTTGTTTTTATTTTGATAATGTTTAAAAGTCAAATTTTCGCTGCTTGTACTTATACTTCTCGTCAATAATGGCTCGTTTGGGTTACACTAATGAAGATTTTTTGAATTTAATATTAATACACGGTGAATGTAATCGAATAGCGACCAGAATTTGCCGTCTTTTTTCCGAAAGATACCCTGACAAGGCACGACCATTCGCAAATTACTACAAAATTGTAGGAATAACGGTATGTTTCAAGCAAAAAAGGAAGCCTTTGGTAGACCACCGTAAAGGCAATGTACTTTTTTAAACAAATATGGGTGCCATTTATACTTTTTGAGAATTCTTTGTGCACTCGTGTCTGATATGTCAATTTCTCTTCGGATATCATTAAGCGATGCAGTTGGATTTGTAGCAAAATACGCCAGTACAGCTGTTCTTGGTGCTTCAGAGTCTACCACAGGCTTCCTTTTTTGTATTTTTGTTTGAAACATACCGTTATTCCTGCAAATTTGACGTTTAAACATTATCATAATAAAAACAAAAGAATAACATCAAGGGAATTAATTTTTTTATCAATTTGCTACAAGAAGTAACTAAAACATGGAATATCTCGGAAACCGTTTGAAGCAGCTTTTCACATTTTGTATCAAATTAAATGTCTGGGAAAAAGGAAAACAACGGTGAAGAACAAAATGGGGGGTGCCATTTAAAAAAAAATGGAGTTAAACGAAATTTAAAAATGTAAAAGTTGAGAGCTTTGAAAAAGTGACGTAGTCTCACTTTTTTAGACGATTTCGTATACCATAAGAAAATTCGATCTTTTCTTAATAAAGCATTGAAAACTGTTTTGCAATATCTCTCACCGTTTTCGAATAATAAATTTTTAAAATGACCCCTGTACCCCAAATTCGACGTAGAATCCGAAAATGTAGAAAAAAATAGGGGGTCCCTATTTAAAATAACAAAGTTGATGGCTACTTCCGGTATTTCCGGAGGTAGGGCCATCTTGAAAATATTTTAGTTCAATTCATCATGTGCCAAAACCCTTAAAGAACTTATCAGTTTATTTTCATTTTCAAAGGACGCTCGTCAGGAATGACCCTGTATACATGTGGGCTATGCATACTTTAAAAAAAATGGACCAAACGCATGGAATCGTGCATGGAATAGATGGCTGTAGGCAACCAAATTACACGCGACAAACTGGAGATTTTTATACAGTTTTTAAGCTCTTCACACCGGCTGATCTGATACCATGTTAATATATCAATCTTATCGTCTTTGCTATACATATTTGTGCTAAAAAATCAAATTGATGCTAATAATAAAAATATAGACTGTTACTGTTTCCATAGCACACGTTGATTATTATTTAAAACAAATTTGTGTAGAGTTGGCTGCCTATTATCATCTAAGTACTAAGTACATGCGTTTTATTTTTTACATACAATAGGTACATAGCCCAAATGTATATGTTACGGTGAAAGTAATTAATTAAGTAATTAAGCACTTTTACAGTAACATACATTTAAGAAAAATTTCCTGTATATAATAATATGAAGCTTAAAATGTAAGAGTAGATTTTGGAAATCATATACAGGTGATTATATAACAGTTAATTAGTATTTATCACTCACAATTTTTAACTTTCTTGATTCATGATTTTTATTTTCTACTCCCATCTCGACTCCCATGCTCAGGTATGAATTTTGAATTTTTAATAAAAAGTCGAAAAGGGCGTGCCCATTACCCAAACACCCAGGTGAAGTGGTTCAGAATAAGATGCCAATGACTCCCCGGATAGGACCTTGTCAATGTTGAACGAACGTCAACATTTCGCCCACTCACGTAAGGGGCTTCATACTCATTTGTTGTTATTACTGTGGACGTAGCTGGACTCTTCGTGTTACATTGGTTCCCCCTCTACTACACGGCACTTTTATTTCGAATCCGACGCAAAAAAATGGACGAGACTTATTTGTATAGCTTATCAAGGCACATCTTTTTTTGCATTTAACCAGGTATTTAACATTTTTCGCTATGGTGCTTATATTTCGAGAAAAGTGCAAATTAAAAAATATATACAATAAATAGTTTAATTTTTCAATTTAGAATTTCTCAAAAACTTATGGCCCTTTTAAACTGTATGCACGTGGTTCGTTTCTTGTGAACACGATAACTCAAAAATTTTGATGAAAGTGGGAATGTTTATAGGATTGCATGGGGTATTGCAAACCACCTATTTTGGTTTCGATCCGTTACCATATTCAGGGTTTTTGAGAGTGTTAAAAGTTTGAAAGGGCCATAACGGCTTAAAAAAATTGTTTTTTTTTGTCACGTACACTGGCTAATGTGGCATACGAAGCTCTACAAAAAAGTCCATAACAATTTCTTTGTGAGTTTCTTATTTCAAGAAACTTTAAATTGAATAGTTGAACTATTCATTTTACAATTTTTCTAAATTTGCACTTTTCTCAGAAAGTAAGCCTCATAGGGAAAAATTAAATATAAAAAAAGATGTGCCTTGATGAGCTGTACACAAAAGTCTCGTCCATTTTCCGAACTCAAAATAAAGGTGCCAGAGGTAAATATACTCGGAAAATCGGCCCACCTCCGCATGCGCGTTCTAAAGAATATGTATACCGAATTTGATTTGGTTTCAATCAGTTCAGCGGTTTAGCCGGAAATGAGAGTACAGACAGACAGACCGACATAATCGAGATTATTATCCGGAGGAAGCGGAAACTGGTTTTTGTTATTCAACAACCAATTTTGTTGTAGAATATTACACAGTGGTATTATGTATGTGTCGCGGAGTGGAGCAGGTTTTTACATTCGACATAACCCCCAATCAACTTAATGGTAAAAGAACTAATATACTATAAATAATATGTTTTACTTTCCTGAAACGAACCAAGAAACTGTTACGGTATCTCAAACGATAAAGACAAGCGAAAGAGAAAAAGAAAATACGGGAATGAAAAAACCGCATCAGATACTGTTTCAAAAATAAAGAAACAATCATTGAGCGAAGAATCTTTAGAGGTTGTTTTACTACCTGCTTAATTAGAACAATGGCTGTAATGTGCTGATATAAATTTTTAATCTAATCATGTAGATACTCAATTTGTGTTAGGTAATGTGTAAATACGACATAATGCTCTTATTATCAACCGCAAAATTTTGTAGCTTGTTTTGTGTAGTTACGAGCATTAATTATAAACAATTCACTCATGGGTTTCTTTTAACGCTAATTAACTGAAATGTAAATGTGGTCATTTGTGATATTGTTTTAATAGGTTTATTTTTCTAATTTAAATTGCGTTTGTTATTACCGCATTTTGTTTCGTCACAATTATGGTAATTTCGTCTCACTACGTCAGCGCCATAGTCACACCGCAATTTCACTGATAATCTTGTTTACTTCAGTGTGGTCCGAGGTTACGGTGAATTACATCTGTGATTGGCTATTGAACTTCTAACCCCTTTTGGTTTATGCACACTGAGTTAATTATATGAAGCTAAAGTCAAGGAAGTTGTTTCTCTTACGCAACGGCTGCAGTTTTTTGAATTTGTGACGTGATGAAACAGATAGTGATGGTAAGACCTTCTTTATCCATGGTTAAAAACTTTGGTCAGATTTCAATCTATGGGCTATCTTAGATCTTCAAAATCGCAGTGGAAATAAGGAATCCTGTATAATTAACGTACCCTATTGATTATTGATATCAGTACAAAAGAAACTGAGTAAGTATACGGCTACAGATCAATAATGTTTATTTTAAAATAAATAAATTCATCTTCCAGTAATTAATTTGTTTTTTAAAATTTGTAAGTGTGGGAGCGGCCGGATTGAAGGTTAGAAACGTTGCCCCACCGAGAGATGGTTTTGAAAATTTGTCTATATCTTTTATATTTAAAATTCAGATTCAGATACTTTTAGATTTTAGAATATCTATAAAAGTGCGGAGTGGGCCGAAAATATTTTGAATATGGTAGTAGTTCTGGGAAATTGATACATTTTTACATTAAACCGTTGATATTTAATTACTCAATGATTAAACGGAATACTATATTTTTATCGCGACCCATCGATTTTTTTTCGTCTGTCAATACATGGTAAAACTACCTGTAGCCCACCTATCGCATTCAGGTTCAGGTGACACCAATACAAAGTCTGTAAGTGGTGTAGTTCCGGAACGCAAAAGTGCACTTTTTATTTTTTGAAAATGCAGTAAAAAGTTCATTTAATAATACCGCACCAAAATTGCCTTCCATAAAATAGCTATTTGTGTATTAAGAGCCCAAAATGATATATTGTCGATTGAAAGAGACAGTTGAAATCGACAATCAATTTGCACTCGAATTACACACAAGATTTTTTCTATAATCAAGCAATTCACATATTTCCAAAAATTTACATCTACTCAAATTAAAGATGTGACATCTTGGATCATACACCTAGATGTCTCGTTGTTATTGGATATTCTGACCAATGCATATTTGATTTATAGTTAATAACTGAGAGAGCGAGTGTTTTTTATTTAGTCGCTTAAAGTGACAGTCCTCGAAAAAGATGAATTTGGATATCGATTGTAGAAAAAACGATTTTTCTCTTAGTTCTGTAGGCGCCCCGGGAGACGCACCCCACTATAAATAATGTTTAAGCATCTTGCAGATTTACTTAAATTTTTTTAACGATTTTTGATACAATAAATTGTTTTCACATAACCAACAAAAGAATAACGTTTTGTTCAACGCACACTAGTGAAATTATTAAATTCATTAAAATTGTAAACAATCAGAATTTAAAAAGGGCTATCCCGCGGGCTGTAGTCAAATCTAAAAATGTATACAAAATCAGGATTTGTAATCGAAAGCAAATTTTTTTGTCGTACAGTAGCCATTGTTATGAGGAATCCTCTACTGCAATTATGGAAGGCAACGTAAAATTGACTGCAAGTAATAATCATTTATTTCTTGCTGCATTTTTTTTGCTGTGAGTAGCATACAAAAAACTTTTACAGAGGAAAATTCATCAATAGCTTTTAAGTAAAGATCTAATTATGATATTGTTCGCTAGACAGACAGACAAACAAAATGCGCACAACAATGCCTTTCCATATTTTCAAAAATACGCCAAAAAACTTTTTGAAATGTCAAGTGTCAATTCGAAACTAAATTTTTTTGAAACTGTCCGCAATAAAGTTATGGGGTAAACCTAATAATAAAGAGGAATACTTGTGTCCATTTTTGAGTTCTAATTATAGTTCCGAGTAGTTCTGAAGTTTCTCTAATAAGGTTTTGACTCGCGACATAATTAGAAAACTACGAAGGATTGTTTCTTGCGGATAGTCCCCCAATAGTGCCAAAATTTTCTGTAAGGGAGTTCTGTGGTATATCTTATAATAAAAAAATTAAGGGCCTTTTATATCCCAAGTGCCAAAGAAATAGTTGGAGCTATTTTTGGTAAAAATTTTCAGTTCTGATTAGAGAGTTGAAATTTTCTCTAATAAGGTTTTGGTCGTAAACTAATAATAAAACTATAGATAGATGATTGCCCTGCAGTTGATGGGTCCTTATCGAATGTTTGGCGGTAGACAGCTAGATAATCAATGTCCATATTCTTAGCCAGCACGAACCTGAGGTATATTGTTGATGTTTAATAGTTATTGCCTAAGTCATTGCAATTATCTTTGGTCATATTTAGAAAATGCTCTTTATTGTGAACCCGACGCACACAGTGTACAAGCCTTTTTTGTAGATCTCATCAAGATACATCTTTTCTGTAATTAACATTTTTCACTCTGATGCTTACTAGAGAAAAATGAAAATTTAGAAAAAAAAACTAAATAGTTTAACTTTTCAATTCAAAACTTCTCAAAAACAAAGGAACAAAGGTTTTTAACTTTTCTATTCTGAGCAACAGCTCGGATTTTGATAATTTGTTTTTTTTAATGCGTGTTTTTTATTACTATTAAAAATCAGAAACATCCCAATTTCAGGAAATCTTTTATATGATTAAACAGTAGGTAATCACTGAATATGCGGAAAAAATAATTTTCACACAACAATGTCTCCCACAGTCGTGGTTAATAATCATTTATATTGTTTAAACAATAATAGCAACATTTAGCACTCAACAGTACATACAGAGTGGCCCAACGAGAAGTATACAGAGAGCTTTTAGGGTATTAAATTTAGAAATTTCGAAAAATCCTCGAACAGGTCAATTTTGTATTCGAGGGGGACAACTTTTAGAATACAAATCACGAATCCAAGTCTTCACCCCTCTACGTAGGGAGCTTAACCCCTAAAATTTTAAATGGAATCCTATGGCAAATGGCACATTATTTGAAAGCCAATTTAATCGTGATTACTAATCTGCTTTGCTTTTTAAATTCTATTGATTCGTTTCTGAGATATTCGCATTTGAAATGGTTTCTTCTAAAAAACAACACAAATGCGATCTAAGTCACCTTGTATTAAAAAAGGTTTAAATTGTGCAAAAAATAACAAATAACTTTAAACAGACAACATTTATTTCAATAAATGCTCGAATTGCCTTCCGCCTGCTTCCATGCAATAATAAAGATTTGCTTCAAAACGCTGCCGTACATGTTGCAAGATTTCAGGGGTAATCGCTCGAAATTGTTGAGTTATACCAAAGAGGACTACTCTTTGGTTATACCATAGTGTATTCTATTCTTACACTATGGTTATGCGTGCTCGCAACCCTTGTAATGTTCCGGGCGGAGTAGCATAAACTTTATTCTTTAAATATCCCCAGAAGAAGTAATCTAAAGGACTTAAATCAGGAGAAAAAAACCATTTCAAATGCGAATATCTCCGAAACGAATCAATAGAATTTAAAAAGCAAAGCAGATTAGTATCACGATTAAATTGGCTTTCAAAGGCCCACTCTGTATAATAATGATTTGTTCTTAATGTTTATTATTTATTTGTATTATTTACAAAAACGTCATTATTTAATAATATTTACCTGGAAAAACATCATTAGGTGTATATCTTGATACTACAAGTATCATGGGTGTATATCTGCTATTCGTACATTGTTTACGGATTCCCTTTGGAACAAGTTTTTAGCGTCATTTTATACAGGACCATTCTGGGTAGGCAATAATATTAAGAAGGTTGGTTTTTAGGCTTCATTGACTCCAATATACAGGGTATAGAATTGGTTTACGCACCATACGTATATTTCAATAGTAATTTGTTTGTATTGAAATATTTTTCCTCTCATTAATTTAGAGCAAAGTTGTAAATAATTTTTTCGTGAATCGTAAAATGTTTGCGTCGATTCATGTGCCCATTTGTAATTTTTTGTTGGGGGAAATCGGATAAATTAAGGAAATTATAATTAAGCATTTTAGTAAAAATCACTCGTGCCGTGAAGTTATTGAAAATTTTTTCGGTTTCCCGAATTGAAATAGTTTTACATAAGAGCCAGGAAAATGTCACGTTGCTGGCGAGGAAATGTTGAAGTACGAGGTCCCTTTAGACCGAGTACTTTAATTTCCGAGTTAAGTAATGTCATTTTACTGACGAAATTTGTATTAAATTTTACCGGAAATCGTGTTTTAATATAACATATAAATTTTTATATAGAACTGTTGATTAATGTCAATCTGTCAGTGGTGACAGTAGTCATTATAGACATTTAGCAATGTCGCAGATTCAGCCGGTAAAGTGACGGTGCGGCCGGTGGTGGGGCCAAAGTGACAAGCGCCAGGAAACGTAGTCTGTTCTGCCTCTGTCATGGAAATCAAAATTTCCTGACAGAAAGTAGGCATGAAAATGAAGGTTTCAGGACGATTTTGGGTAAAATAATAAATGAGTACATGAGCAGACGCAGAAATTTTTAATCTACAAGAAACCTATTTACAACCTAATAAATTAATTAGGGGATAAAATATTTCGATATAGAAAAATTAGCATTGAAATCCCTATGGCGTGTAAACCGTTTCTACACCCTGTATAGCCGATTTTGCTTGCGAACCGAAAATAAATCAAAGGTAAACAAATGGCGCACGCCTTTGAATATTTTTCATTTATGTAAATTTGCATTACATAACGCGATAGATATTTATGCAGATTATGTAAACAGCATTACTTAAACATATTTGTTTTGCACGATTACACGAAACACCGCCTCTGCCTACAAACCAGAGCTGTAAAGTGGCTAAGTAGTTCGTTTGTTCAAAAGTAATGGTCGAGAACCTAATTTTCTCGTTAAACGGAACATGACTTACTTTTCTGGACGTTTTTTAAATGCAAATTGAAGAACGAGGCGATCTTTGACCTTGACCTGGCGAAATAGATACTGTCGGATGATATTTAGTGTTTTTTTTTTTGCGTTTTTCGCTTGTGTTCCTAAACAAGAGTGTGTGCTGTGATCTCATCGCCTTATAAATAATTCAATCTTCGAGCTAAACAATATGTAATTCTTGCGTCTTAGTATTTCGCGTCTACCTTATGCGGTAGCGTTACCATGTTTCGCCGGTTTCCATCCTTCGATGGATCGTCTTCGGGGTACTATTCATCCTCACCCTCTCCGCCGACGACGCCTCCACCGACCGGCGGCGGCGTCTTTACTAGTTTTTACACGCGATTTAGTAAAAGTGTGCGTCGTACGCCGAAAACGTTTTTTAAACGCTTGGTAGTTGTTTGCCTGGAAAAATGTTTGAGACTTGGTCGATTAATTAAAGCTTATTTTCAGCTTCCTGTTGTTGACCCCTTCCTGGAGAAGGTGAATATATCTGATTTAGGTAAGTTCTTTTTTCATTACTCCTTTACTAATATTTCCATTCTCAACTCACATTACACCGAGAACGCATTTGAGAATGGAAACGCTTTGGTTGTTGCTGACAGGTGCGAGAATTAGTTCTCTTGGTGTATTGCATTTTTCTATATAAAAGTTTCCCCGAACATAGCAAAAAATATTGGTAACTTGGTACACTGCCAAGAATAATAAGTGGGTCAGTAGGGTTACCAGGAGAGAATATTTACTTGAACTGCAGTTGCATTGGTGCATCGCTTATATAAACGTACCTATATTTAGTTCGTGATTCTTGCTCTGAGCAAAGCTGTACCCAAAAAAAACAGAGCACATTTTTCGTTTCTCTTGCAAAGTTGATGATGATGTGTTTGCCACTAATATATTATTATGATTATATCAAGACTTCCTACATTGGTTAGACTTAGTTTCAATATAATTTGCTTTACGAGTAAGTGCATTTCGCAGTTCTCCAAATTAAATTCGTGCAACGTTACCAACCCCTATATCACCTTGTTTATAAAGGCACTCAATTATAGAATGCATGGAAGAGGAGCCAAATTTTTAGACTAGAAATATATTACACACGAGGATTGTAGAATTTTTTGCTTACTAAATTACAAATTGGAAATTAATTGCCTCTTTGAGAACGTAATTAAATCGAAACCGTTGGGGGTGGCGCTCGCTCACAAGAGTAAAGTGCTTTAAATAAATTTATTGTTATGATTTTCATGAAAAGTAGTTTCTCTCTCAAATAAAAGCGGTAATAAATTTATGGTACTTTTCTCTTATAAATAGCAACCTGCACCGACGACCTCCATTTCGTTACCAACGTAGCCATTAATTCCAAACTTCTAATTTAGTAAGCAATTCATACACAAAATGGATTAACATGAAAATCGTAAAAAATTGATTCTCTAGGTAGAGAGCTCCGAGGTTGAGAGTAAATTCCGAAGTAATTTGCACAACACATTGTAATTTAGGAATTTATTACCTTAGAGACCTACTACTACGCATTCGTTGTGCATCCAAAAAAGAAGTTTTGGCTTCTCCCTTTCCTCTACCGTAATAAATATATAAAAAAATGTTTCAAAACCCACTCGTGGGTGCGGTCGCGTAACACAACTGTAAATGATGAGTAACGGACCATAGACCATAGCAGCTACCAATTAGAGAAAACCCGAAGTGTCGGCCCAGGAGCCGAGATCTTGATGGAACGGACAGATTTGTTGCAACACCGTCAAGGAAGATAAAGTTGTAGTTGTCACGACGCATGCAGAAAAAGATACACGGTTGAAAGTAAGGTTGTCGCGTCGGTTCGCCGTGGTGGTGATGAACCTTGACCATCGACAGTACATGATGAAGAGGCTCTTCAAGATCTTGTAACCTGCAGAACATTCTTTGTTTCCTCTGTGGGGACGAAATCGCCGGATGATTTCTCAAGCTCCAAAAAAAAAACTGCCTGTGTCTCTTGCCCACACAGTTGAAAATGTGGGCGTGAGGGAAAAGCAGCTGGACGTCGAGAGGATAACTGGGCTCAACAAATTATAATTCGTCTTGCTTCTGCAAATGACCTAGAATAACAGTAGCATTGGGTTGGCGCTGCTTTGCCTTAAACCCGCCGCATAAACGGCTAGCTAGCTCAGGGTGTCGAATTAAAAGGCGTAAGATCTGCCACAGCGGTTGATTCCTTTAGGGGATATAATCTTCGTTACTTCGTTGCAGGTTGTACACCATTCAATTTCTACCTTCAATATCCCCGTATGTAACTGCGAAGGTACGAGGGAAGTAATAATAAAGTTGGCTAAGGAATCCCCTGATTCAATGATGATCTATTAAACTGACTACTGAATTTCAAAACGATCCTCCACAAGTATAGTGCTATTTTGGTTAAAAATTCCTACCGATAATGCCAAGTACAAGTAACATAATTATAGAAACAACGCTTACCTTGAATAAACCAGGACGTTGACGCCAAGAAGTGAGCTCAAATCACGCAACCTAAAAAAAGAGTAAAACGTACATACTATAAGGGTATCCAGAAAGTTACAGACGTTTTAAAATAAAAAATTAAGAAAGTGTAAGAAACAATTTTTATTTTATATTTTTGGAAGGTACTACACTCTTAGGCTGTTTTTGAACATAGTGGCCATTCATATTGAGGCACTTATCATAGCGTGGTACAAGTGTTTTGATCTAACTGTGTAAAAATCCGCCGCCTGAGACTTTAACCACTTGGTTAACGACGGCTTGAAGTTTGGCATCACTGTCCAAGTGTTTTGTTGCGAGCGAAGTCTTCATCACGGGAAGGAGGTGGAAGTCGCTGGTGCTAGATTCGAGCTGTATGGAGGGTGATCAAAAATCTCCCATCCAAAATCATTCAAGAGCTGTCCAGTACGGTTGACTGTTTGCAGGCGGGCGTAGTCGTCGAAAAGCAAAACTTTCACCTCTTCCTACCAATGAAGACCTGTCTCGCAACCCAGCAGCGGTTCGATAGGGACAGTTGGGCGTTACCTAGTGCAGGTTAAAATCTCTTGTGCCACGCTATGATAACTGCCTTTGAACAGTTGATAAATTGCCCAAGACTGTAGCTCCCAAATGTATATAATGAAAGATTTTGTTTACAATTTTACAGTTTTTATTTTTCAAAACGTCTGTTACTTTCTGAACAACCCTCGTATATAGCCTACACTTGGAGTACAGGCGAATCCAATCCAAACCATCACTTCGGAATTCCCAAATATGAATTCAATCGCCAGAGATCGATATATTCAGAGGATGGCAATTAGAATTCCACGCATTCTGCCTTGCGCTTTCAGCTTTTTAACCTATGAAGAAAAAGAATTGAATACTGACACCGAAAGTGAAGGATAAGAATGCGTCCAAATATCTGCCAGGAAAACTTTTCCAAATAAGTGGTGCCCCCTATAAGACGTTTTATATGGTACAGGGGTTCTCCGACAAATGAAAGTATCGTGAAACAATAATAATGCTACGTAATAGAGAAAATACAAACGAAGAAGGAGAAAATCACGTCGACAATCGTGCCGATTTTTCAAACTGAATTTTTTTAAAGATTTGTGAGTAAACTATGTGGTCTACATGCGTCGTTCTGTGCTTAAATTAAAGCCAAAATTACATTTGCCACATCTTTGCCCTTTTCCGTTAAATGAGTATTTTCCTAGATTTGGGGTCGAAAGTTGACCAAACCTTAAAATTTCACTTTTTTGGAAAAAATGATCAATTTCTGGTTTCTGTTCTCAAATTGTGGTAATTTTAGTCTACTTTATAAGCGCATAGAATATATTTTTTAAGAAAACGCATAGTTTTTAAAGGCCTATGTAATACAAGAAGAATTCTCCTTTGAGAGTACCCCTCCCCCCCTACCCGACACCCCGTTTTGCAGAGTGCAGATATTTGCGGTGATCGTTTTGACATTGCCATTAGATACGCCTGACGTTCCACTTGTCCTTTATGAGTACCCTTTTCCCACACTTCGTTTTCAAGATATCACCAACAGATCTCTCGTCCAGTCGATTCATTTTACCTTTGAGAGTATTTTCCTCGGACAAACCGTTTTCGAGATATTCGCTCTTAAAGGTTTCACATCGCCAATGGATATATTTCTTGAAGATCCTCCTCAAACAATAAGGATTTGTGAGTAACCTTCCTCCGACAATATTTTCTTGAGATATAAGGAATTATATGCGATCATGATAAGTAGTGGAGGAGAACTATGGTTGGTAAATATTGATTCCTTTCGTTGAGCCCCCCCCCCCCCTTCCGGTAACTCACAGATTTCGAAAAAGAGTCGAGGGGGAAAGTTATAGTTTGTACAAACCAATTGTATATCTCCCTGCTTCACTGTCAACGCCGACTTGATTTTTAAAAACCGAAAATATTCTTAAAATTGTACTCACACCAACGAGAGCTTTTTTCCAAAAAAAATCCCAAATTTTTAGTTCATGGCACCTCTTGTAACATCAATTCAGGGACACACTGTAGCTGACCTGCCTCTGACTCGTAGACTAATAGCAAATCGTACCAGATCCCTCAAAATTTGTGGGAGCAGCAATGAACAAGCATCTGCCAACTCGTTATCCTTCGGAGTATTTTCAAAAGCCAGAAGGTATTGGGCACTTGTAGTGTATCCAAATAAAATTAAAAGGGACGGAAGGAAAGTGCGTTCTAATTCTTAGGTGTGCGATTTAGAGGGTGCATTTATTTATCGACCAGCTTGAGATTCTACAACTTCATTTGAAATACGGTACATTCTACTCTGCAGAATCTGGCGTCTACTTCCACCTCTCATAATCGCGAATTCTGTATTTTTAGATGAGCAACTGCAGAATAATTACTATGTTTAATTAAACGCAAAAAGTGGTTATTTATACTACGCCGCCCTTTAATGGAGGATAACGCGTAGTTTACGTATCGATTTTAGGCCGAATTTGAACTCTTGCCAACTCCTATTCACCACGATCTCTCGTTTAACCTTCGCAAATGTGTGTAGCTAACGCTCATAGTTACTTTTAATGGGTCCATTTCAATAATGGGAGATTTTGTTCATCGATAGCATTTTAAAAGTACCTAACGAAAGGCGGTTGGTGCGGCGAAAAACTTTTGGCACGCAACTAAATGGATCTTACAGAATTCTGCTTTGCCTTGAGTTGAGGAACTACGAAATTCTCCCACATATATAACCGCCACCATTCCACATTTCGCGCATTTTTGAACGAGCGAATTTTTTTTGCAGTGTAATGCCTTCATCAAGGTTGTTAGCGCTCCATTTTGGACGCTTCCCGTTCTTTGAATGTTTGACGTGTGCCAGAAATTCAATGTTTTGGCATTGTAAACGTTGCGGTGCCAATAATAGATACGTGTATTCAGTTTTTCGTGGCACCTTTCAGATGCAGTTGCTGAAATTGATTTTTTCCGTACATCGATTCCGGAGAACTTTGTGTTTCGCTAATGTATTTAAAATTGGATCGTCAACATGTGTGTATTTCGCGTAAACGTGGTGCTCGTCTAAGAATGCGTTTCCCTTCGAATTTGCAATGAGGGGTTATGTTACGGCTTCACTATTTCTCAAACTTTGTTTCACTTGCAACCCTACAAGAGGAGGAGGAAGTCTATTCTCTCGATCAGATTAAGGAGTTTGAGCAGGTCTCTGCGGTTTACAAAGAGTGGCTGGCGGAGGTCTTAGAGCAAGGTATTTTTACAAAAATAACACAATTTCGGGAATAACCGATGTGGGTGGATGTTCAATGAACGAATTTATTTAAGTTATCCCATGCTGATGTAATGGCCATAAAGTCTACATTTTCTATAAATCATCGTGATTGTAACAGAACAGCGTTTGCCAATTAAATTTAATGCTGAACCATAAATGTCTTCCGATTTCGACTGAAGAAGAAACCGTAAAAGATCAAAACACCATAGCTTCCTACTTTGACGATGTAAAAATAAAGATGGTTTTCTGACCTTGAAATCGATACCATTTATTGTTTATACGCGGTACTCCTATCAATATAGCTTGTAACTGGTACTAAACATTGCACAACTTTCCCAATCTTTCCACTATAAAAAGTTAATTAAATTTGTAGTGTTATTTAGAAATTGTGAAACTTTGGAGGAGGCGCTTTACCATTGTGATAAGTGGCAATGGTACAATTGGTACCCCCACAAAACCAAGCCGAAACGATGAAAAAGTGAAAGATGTTCAGTCTTGCAACATCAAAACTGAAGATTCAAAAGACCATCCACCTGCTTCTCAATACTTTTACATCTTCAATAGTGACAAACACGGGTTCAATAGTACCTGTTCGCAAAGAAAATTTTTTCTGAAGCTACTTCAGAAACACTACTTTCGTCTCTAAAAAGGGTAAAGAAAAAGCCATGTTCCTTTCTAGTGAGAAAAGTAAAAAACAATTGCTGCGTTAATCTTAATGACATTTAAAATTGAAACATACCCATTACCCGTATCTAAATTGCTATGTGTAAAACTTCATTATTGAGTACGATAATTTTTCAATTTTGATCTCGATTTTGATTGTAGTTTCAGAAAAATCGCAGAAAAAATTATGTATAAAGCTTGAGAAGAATAGTTATTGTGCAACTGGAGAAGAAAGTCTCAAGTTTTACGCATTATTTTTTCTGAAATTACAATCAAAATTGAAAAATTATCGTACTCAATAATGAAGTTTTACACAGCAATTTAGATACGGGTATGTTTCAATTGTAAATGTCATTCATTATTAAGATTAACGCGGCAATTGTTTTCTACTTTCCGCATTAGAGAGGAAAATAACTTTTTCTTCACTCTTTTTAGAGACGAAAGTAGTTAAAAAAATGTTTTTCAACTTTTGTTCAATTTATCTCGCTACGCTCGTGTGTCAAACTTTGAACTCAAGTTGAAAAACTCCACTTTCTTCTTTAGTTGTATAAATAACTATTATTCTACTAAGTTTTCCGGCACTACGACGACGAGGATCAATGCTTGAAATAATCTAACTAATTAAGTGTTTCCTTCGAGGTTTCCTTTTATTTTGTGTATCCTGAGTACATTTCATGTGTCTAACCTGAGCAGTCTGATTAAAAACAGTTTTATGTGTTTGTAGAACCTCACGTTTTAATTTAAATGTTACATTGGCCCGTATGAATAAAAATAAGCAAATGCTTATACTTGCAAAATTCAAAGTAAATACTCGTAACTGCCCCTTCATACTGGTGCATTGCGTCGTGTCCCTCTGCTTAGAATCGCTGCTAAGTCGCCCAGTGCGAAGGGGCACTTACGAGTATTTACTTTGAATTTTGCAAGTATAAGCATTTGCTTATTTTTATTCATACGGGCCATTGTAACATTTATTTTGTCACTAAATTCAGACTGTCTGCCGTGGCAAGCAGCTTGGAATATAAAACCTTGCAGTTAGGAAATTTTCCAAATACTTCTTCATTTATACTATTTCTGTAAGGTTTCATATTTTAAGGTATTGTACAGGAACCGGAAACTACGAAGGCGAGAGATGACGCATCCCCACTATTCATATTCTATTAATTCCTCCATCGATTGCTCCTATTGGTACGCGACTGAGCCACACTGGTTGCTCCTGCACACTCTAAGTTGCTCATCTACGTATAGACCACTCTGGTCTTCTGGCGGTTTCTGTAGCAAATTTATTTTTCAAATTTATGACCGAATATTTACGTAACTCGAACTTAACTTTCAATTGAATTCGTAAATTAGTCTTCATTGCTGGCGATCCGAAATTGGAGGAGATTAATTTGGATCATAATCTTGCCCTTCTTGTAATGGGATTGCCCTCTCACTAATAATATTGATAAACAAATCTGCGTTTGCGTTGTATTCTGCTTTTCTAGAATAGCACTCAACATTCAGCTCTTTTTCAACCTTTCTTCTTAAGAAAATGGTAAATAGATTAATTTTTGGATAGCTGTTGGGCCAGCTGAATAAAACTATTTGTATCCGGTATTGGTATACCTTATTGAAGCTTACTCTTCCGCTCTCTTCTGAAGAATATGTTTCGCTAAGCCCGGAATGGCGATAGGTTTTGTTTATTTGTAATAATTGGCTTTATTAACTTTATTATTACGGTATAAGAGGAATCGCCGTCATGTTTCTATTATACAGGGTGGCCTACTGAAAACAGTCAATGCCAATTTAGGCCGCTTAACGGCAGTTTTGCCAGAAACTCGAACAAAGCAATTTTACTTTTGAGGGGGACATCTAAATTAAATACTACTACTTATGTAACTTCTACCCTGAGAAAATTTTAAATGGGAAGGGATGGTAAACGTTAGATAGATCGATACCTCGATTTAAATGGATTTGAAGGGCCAACTTCGTAACAATAACATTTATTCAAAATTACAGAAACAATTTAGTTATCGAAATGACCACCACCAACTTCCATACGATACTAAAGATTTAGCTCAAAATGGCTTCGTACGTTTTGTAACATTTCTGGGTGTAATCTGACTGCATTCGTATGCGATACGATCTGACTCTCTACGTCCAAACAGGGAACCTACGGTCCAAGAACATTTGTGCCCCGTCTTGTATGTAACGCTCCTCACGTTCCATAATGTGGGTTATCAATAAGATCTTCTAACAATAACAAATACATGTCTCCAGTCAGATTACCGGGAAGAAAAAAAGGCCCAACCAGACAATCGCCATAGATACCAACTCAAACGTTTGATGTTGCAGAATGTTGTGTATGTACTTCATGGAAAATCTCTGGATTATTATCTGACCAATATCGACAATTACCTACGTCGATAGACTGTACCATGTACAAAGAAAGTTAATTCGTCGGAACAACAAATGTTAAATAAATAAGAAATTAGCATTCTTATTTATCCGCTGGTTAGGATCTCCAAAACTGTAAACGACAGTCGTTGTCATCTTCATTCTGGTCTTGTACCAAACTTATTGTACTCATGAAATTTGTTTTCCTTTGTCAGATGCAATTTTCTGACACAAGCTACCAATTATTTCAACGCCTAATTGATAACATTTAAAACGGCTCTGCAAATCTATTTAAATCGAGTTTTCTCTGGAATTACTGATCGGATAAAAACCGAATGAACATGCGTATCGAACTATCCAACGTTTAAATGAAATTCACCCCTTTCTCAGGTTTGAAACTTGAAGAATGTACATAGAATTATTTAATTTAGATGTCCCCCTCAAAACTAAAATTGGCGTGTTCGAGCGTTTCTGGCAAATCTGTCGTTAAGCTGTCAAAATTGACATTGACTGTTTTCAGTGGGCCACCCTGTATTTAAAAAATAGAACACAAACACTGTTTAAAATTCTAAGCTTAGCGAATGGATTACTGTCTCGGCTCGCTCGATTATGGAACACTCGATATAATGGGAATTAATGGCATTTGTATATCGCCGGTTTTAAAAATAGCCATTAAACGTCTTCGAAGTAAAGAATAATAAGTCACATTCACTAAAAAATTCAAGTCGGAGTCATTCATTGGGGCCTGACGGGAACGGGTCGTATGAACAGTGTTTTTCGCGTTACTTGACCAAGAACTACATTTTGCGTTCGTTACTTTCATGTTCAATGGCAACTAAAATTCGTACTCCCGTGTTAGGATTTGTTACATTTTGGAAGATAGGTAGTTCCAGAATCGAACTCAAAAATCCCATCAAAGACCTGTCCATTACACTTCTTATACAGGGTCTTTCTTTTAAAAGGACACACACAAAGGTTCCTTTTACGTAAGGAAAGAATTATAACATTTCCGATTATACCGGAAGTAGCCACCAGCTTCATTATTTTAAATGGCAACCCCCAATTTTTATTTCACATTTAGATTCCTTTTTTAAAATTAAGGTCCGTTTATTAAACAATACCTATGGCCTTGACCTAATTAGGCCATGCCTATGGCCATCTTTGACTGTTCTGGAAATATTTGTATTTTAAGAAAAAAAATTGACAGTTAAGGTGGGTACTTTGGCGCTTTGTATCTCAGTGATTATTGGAAATTTTGGGGGTACCTATAAAAAATGCTGGTATTCATAATCATAATTATTTTTCATAATAATCTAGTCTTCACAAATAACAAAAATAATTTTGTTTCAATTTAAAAAAACTCTGATTTTTTAAATGGAATGGAATGAATATTTACATTTTTCTTAGTAAAGTATTCTTTTATACAAGATTGCCATGGAGATTTCAATGAATAGTATCTTGTCAAACCAAGCGTTAGTGTTGTTTTAAATTTTAGATTTTGGCTAATTTTTGTAACGAAAATTACTGAACTTTATAATTTATGGACTTTAGATTTATTATGCGCGTTTCCCCACAACCAGAAGGCCAACCAGAAAAAATTTCAATGTTGTGTTGAAAAATTACCGAAGTTCGGAAAGTTTTACTGCCAAAATGCTCAGGCAGAATACCGTAACCGTAACAGAAGATCTGAAATAAAAAAGGGGCATTGCTTGTGTACATGCAATTGTTTACTTACCTGTTACTACTTCACAGTGTTGCCATATACTCTATATTCGCCATGTTTTTTTTCCCAAATTTATCATTGAAAGTAATTGGATTAAACGATGAATATTGATATGGTTGCAAATTGAATCCATCCAGTGTATTTGGTTACAACACGAATAGAAAATATAAATAACACCACTGTATAGGGTCATCTTACCGGTTACTTCCTTCATATTGTGACGTCATAGATACTTCTATTATTTAGAGGTGTCGATTTTGTTCCCTCCATTAGAATGACTATTGACCAGTTATAAATTCAATGCTATTGATGAGTATTGACTATCCTTTTTTAGTAATGGAAAAGTATGCGACGACATCTCTGTGGTTCCACTTTTTCGAGGTGCCTCAGTGATTACTGTATTAGGAGACGGGCGTAAAAATAGCCATATCAACTCCTTTGAGAAATGTGTAACAGACGTTGGTAATTGTACCAAGTTCCGTGCGTCTGAGGTATATATTTGCCTCTGGGAACATCCTTTAGATTTTAGAAAGCAGGCAAATGCGCCTCCAAGAATATTCGCACTCCGAAAATTAATTGCATGTTAATTTGCTGGGGTAACAGTAACTCATCCCAGACGAAATCGTAACTCGAGAGAACAGGGTGTAAGGGGAGATGAGGAGGAGGGGAGTAAATGTCTGTGAAAGCGAACGAATTTTCCTATAACCGTTCTCGCAATTGTTTTTAGTTAACTTGACAAATAGGTTGGTTTATATCCGGTTTCAGACAAATTAAATTAAACAAATTCCGATCATTAAAGAAAATAATTAATAGGTACATGAAATGTAGCAACAAGTACGCGTTTTGTTTTAATATATTTTTAAACATGGCAATTATGTAATGCAAGGTCATACAACACAATAATTACAACTGTAGATTAAAATGTATTAAATAGTACCAGAAGGAGGAGTACTTCCATGCAATGGTTTTTTTTTTCAAAAAATAAAAAGTGCACTTTTCGCTCTGGATGTCTGTCTGTCTGTCTAAGGCACAAAGGCTCCGGAACTACATCACTTACAGACTTGGTATTGGTGTCATTCGATCAGAAATTAAAAGTTATTTCATGTTTGTATTCTCGTTGAGGCGTGAAATGTCCATAAGGGCTATTCAAATCGAAGAAACAAATTTGAAAGTGCACTCTTCGCCTCTTGCTCCCAAGCGGCGGAATTTTTGTTATTCTGGACCTCGTCCTGAACGGTGCATTCTATATTCTGCAGTCGTGCGTTATATTTAAATGACTTATTAAGGCGGCGTTCACACTGGGGACGACGTCTTTTGTGTAAGGTCTGACTGATAATAATCATGTTTCGGTTCTCTTCTCATAGTAGATTGAGAGGCGAAAGAGGATCGATATTTCATGCTGGCGTAGGCTACAAAAATATCTTTGTCTTATCCATCGCATCGCAAACTTCTTTACACAAAGAAAAGCTCGTGGGTGCTACTTTTTACTACTAAAAACGGGGTGGAATTTTTCCAAATCTTCGTTTGTGCCCTTTGTGCATTAAGCGGGTCACGTTTTTATCGACCATGACAATTGGTGAGATCATGGAATTTATCGCCCCCACAGCCCTTCACTTCTTCATCCAATGTGATTATCTTTGGAACGTCCCTTTTATTATTTGTTCTCATATGTTTCGAAATCAAAAATTGACGTAGTGGAATTGTACCAACTTCCTGTTTTCATTGCAGGTAATGACTCATTCTCCGGCCATAAACAAAAGTTTTGACTACGTCTACCGTATTGGCTTATAGCACTAATAGCCACAGCCGATTTGTTTGGCAAATTTTGATTTGGAACACTATAAATACCAGGTGTTTACAATATGTCAGTGACATTTTATCCCTTACCTACAATATATTGCCTTCACTAAATATTTGTTGTAGATTGCCAAATATCTATTTTGTGACTGATACTATATTGTTTGGCATTAATCGTGATAATAACATCAGATCAGTGTGCCAATAATTATTGCAATATATTACATTGACCAAGCAGCTGTTCAAATTCAAATAACCCTTTCAGTATAGGAACTAATATTACCTTTTGTTATCTATATCTTGATTTTGTTAACGATCCTCTATCGTTTATAATTTTGTCTATCTGTTCGTATGCACGGTAACTTTATTAAGAAACGCCCGATCGCTTTGCAAATTAGTACACGTTCTTGAGGATATAAGAAAGGTCGCTATTGTTTTTCAGCTATATGTAGACTATCGAGCCAAAAACGATCTCGAGTTGTATCGGATTTTTAGCGCATGTTTGAAAAAAAATACGCTATTATATTCCTTATGACTGGCAGGCTGGCTGGCCGACTGTCCGGCTGAGATCTCAGCAATTACAATAACTGGAGACTTCAAATCTGAAAACTTTCTGCTACAGTGTAGATGTGCAGGCTCTAGTTTATTTTGAGTTTGATTACTCGTGATCGATAATTTTAAACTTTGCTAATAAAATACTGATCTGTATTACCAAGAATACGCTTGCATAATGCATATGCTGATTTACAACTTGTTTAATTCATAAATGCTCTTTGTCTCGGACAAAAAGATATACTAAAGCCCAGAAGTGCCACTTTACGTGGGTATTTTGTTTATAGTAGAAGTGTTACCAACACTGGAACAACAATAATTCTTAAGAATACAAAAATATCTGTTTAATTCCGTCCATTCGTCGTTGGTGATTTCGGTACTGAATGGTTTCATTCGCCAATGGCACTGTTATTATTTTTTGCTTACATCCGGCAGTACCTCATGCGTCTCTGCTGTCAAAATTTCACAGCGAAATATTACTAAAGGTCTGGTTCTATTTATTTTCCTTTTCATGAATATGAATACGTACGTATCTCAGCTATGCGATGAAAGCTTTTATCGCAGTTGAGTTGTATTTGCAAAGTGATTCAACCGTTTGAGAATATGGGTTTACGTTCGCATAGTCGAAATATTTGTTACATTTATTTATCTTCAATTATAATCTTATTCAATACATTTTGACACGATTTATGAGTAGCAAATCGATTTATGTGCATACAGTCCATTTTATGTACGGCATTTTTTGCTATTTCAGAACCGTATTAAACGTCTGGCTGTGTGAGCGCATTTGACTGAAAAGTCGTAAGCAGATTGTTGGGATGATGTCCAAATTGGACCAAAATCTTCATATCTTTACCAATTTCGCGGAGAGAACGGAGGGACACATTGCACGATGCACGCTGAGTGTTTGCGCATTTTTGATTCTCAAAATTGAATCGGCTGTTCGGGCGCCTTTTATAAATCGATCGAGATCTTGGCAACGGAATATCGTGGAACTTTCGGGTTTTCGGCATTATATTCGTACTATCGTCTTATTCCTGCATCGCTTAGTCTGAACGCTGAAAGCAATTCCTGAATTTGAAAAATTGAAGGGCCGGGGGAACTTTGTCGATTGGAAATTTGCTGTACAGGTATATTTGGAGCACGGAGATCTGTTTGTGCACATAGTACATAAAACACCGTCCGAGGTAGCTCTAATTTACGTCGCCTAAGTATTCACCAATTTGATGAATGTAGCTCAAAATTCGTACTTGGGAGTTATAAGGGTAGGTCCTACGTTTTAGTGAGGTAACTCCAGTTGGACAGATGGTTTCATATATTGAAAGTTGTGAATTCTACAGAGTGTAACAATTAAATATGTCAAAAGTTTGGGTGGCAGAGGGGACCAGAACGAGAATTTTTTTTGCAAGTAAACAGAAGGTCCAAAATTTCACGCAAATTTGGTATCTGAGAGGTTTCCATGAGCAATTTCAAAATTACTTTATATAAATTCGAAGAAAATGTCTCATCGCAAAAAAACAGGATGCAATCAAACGTTAAAGCTCATGGAGTATGCCAAAATATGTAATCAACGGAACACAACAACAAAGAAGAGAGTTTGACCAGCACGGCATATAAAGTGCGAGGCAAAATCTTACGTTTGTCACATCAAACGATGCAAATACTGTAAATCGTAATCAACACTTGATGGAAAGCAATCAAAATTTTGATCGACAACGAATTGTCCGTATACATCAACGTTATGTAACAAAACTACAAAGTACATAAGTAACTAAAGGTCTATACAAGAAGAGTGATGTGTAGGAATGTAAAGCGTAATCAACGAGGTAATCATGCATTCAAGCGAGTAAACTCTTCGTAATGGCACTAGTAACGTAAATAAATTGTAGATATCGGTTCTCGGAGTGGGACTCACATAATAGCAATAATCTCCAAAAAGGATCGTAATAATTGCAGTTACAGAACAGGAACCAACTCTTCCGAAGTAGGTCAATGTAACATATCATGTGATGTTCTTTAACTCAAACTCAAAATTGCAGTTCCACATAAAAATGCGATGTCATTCAAATTCTGCGTAATACCAAATGCGTTGATGCAGGTAGCCAATATACAGGTAGATAATAACGAAGTAAAATGAAGGAAAATTTAAACCAGAAGATAAAAGCCTAGAGGAATTAATTAGTGTTATCGTCCCGTAAACGGCCCTAGAACTTCTAATATATCCGCAAAAGCGTCAGTGAAGCGTCGAAAGCAAATCACAAGAGAAAAGCTTCACCAAAAATATCATACGGCTATTAAAAACCCTCAATAAAGGTATCACATAAGTCGAAGAAAATATGGCGTGTTTGTTTGTTACAACTTACAATCCCAATCGATTCTGTTTTTCAGTACAGGGAGTGCTCACCCAGCACGAAACGCAAAGAAAGCCAAATTTTTAGCCACGGAAACTACAGTGATTATACAAGACAGTGACGACAATGGGCGTCTCATTTTTGGATGGTTGCTGAAATCACGTGATACTCTATTTTAACGAATGGCCAAAATGTATAGATTTAACTTCAGATCATGTCCATGTAACAAAAACATAAGCATAAATTGAGTAACATTTAAACCAAAAACAGATTCAATTTTAAATCAATAAAAATCAACGGCATTTCCCATACACGGGACGCATTGAGGTTAAATTATGTTAATTTTAAAAACAAAAGGTAGAAATTTATAAACAAATGTAAAATGTCGTAAACAAAACACAAATAAATTATAAAGAAATGCAAAGATTACGAACGATGCTTTCTCAACGGCAATTAAAACAAGATGCCTCTAACGTAAGAACGTTTCAAAAATGTGTGCATTTTAACATAGGTTGTATATACAGGTTGGAACCTCTGAACTCTGTTAAACAATGTAGTGCAGCGGAGAGCCGGCGCTAACTCGCTTATTTGAGGTAGTTTTTTTTTCGGAGTAGAAAGAATTGGGACCCACACCATTTTGTTCAGAAATGTTTGAACCTTCAGAATCTCGCTTTACGACATTTTCCCGTGGTCCTGACAAAAGTTATAGGCCGCTAAAGTTGAACTTTACTCATTTTCGCGCGCGCGACTAGACCACCGAAAGTATTTATTTTCTCAGCAACTAAGCGATATACATCAATAATTCCTTTTGTAAAATGAAAGTACATTTATAGCAGAATCTAAAGCATTCATATTTACCTACCTTGTTATGCACAGTTTTTAGAAAAATGACCGTCAACTTCCAAAATTCGTGTAGCAGATGAAAAGTGCGCACTTTGAACTCTCATAACTTTTTATTTCACGATATCGATTTCCAATATTTATAGCTCATTCGATGCTCCAAAGCATTGTGATTATTTTATTTTCTATAACATTACCGTGAATTTTTCATAATAAAAAAGTTACGGTCATTTAAGTAAAAACCTACCGACCTCGCCGAGTCGGTAATCGCGAGTGAGACGGAGAGGGAAGGATAGTCAGCAGCGTTCGCTAAACAAGGAGCGATGCGTAAGAGATTTTACTTTACTAAGAAATTTCTCTCCGAATACCAAAACTAGCTATTTAGGCCGTTTAGTTTACAAATGCATTCCGCCGAGTTGCATTGTAAAATCTCAAACAATTCATTAACTCCATGTATCTCAGTTCTTTGGTGAAATATATAGGTACAAATAGGTACCTTTCCCTGTAAATTTTGGGGGTTACTCCACATTAGGTATCTCTTGTGCTGTGCTGTATATTGCAAGATCAGCAGTAACAACGGTATGATTTTGTCCCAAAGATTCAGGCTTGTTTTTTGATTTCACTAGACGATGGTTAGGATGGTATTGTAGCTCGCTGGTGGAGAATTCAAAAACGGCATAGGTATATTATATTGAATGGTAGATACCGGAACTTACTTAGGAGGATTATCAGCAGGTACTTAGGCTGTTAAAGTCAGTTATCTGGTCGTTATCTAGTGATAGGTAAACCTGGTGGTCAATCATTTCTAGACATGCCGTCTGCATGATCTCGAATTTAAACTTAACTTAAATAATTTAAATATGTAGTCATCTCAATAGTTTCAAAACTTTTATAAGTTTATTTTTTCCCCCCGGTTCTTTTGAAATGTGTTAAATTCAACTTTCAACTTTTAATGTAATAATTCAACCCTCCGGTTGGTTGTCTTAACAAGGCTTGATAATTCGTTTTGAAACTTAGGACAACCTTTCCGGTTTAACCACCCTTCAGGTTTTTTCACTTGGCTTCGGCCAGTTAATAATTAAAAAACAACATGTTCGTCTTATTCGTCTTCAACGTTTGTAACTTACCGTTTTCCTGTTAAATTTCACATCGCCTGATGATGGCAGTACGCCGAAGCTATAGTCGCTTTTATTTTTAAAAACTTCAACGAATAAAAACTATATGGGGAAGGTTTAGAGAGTTTTGATCACACAATATATTTCAACCCCCATTTCGAGGAACGATGGATCCAAACCCCCAAAAAAAAAATCCATGTATTCGTTTAGGAGCCACCCTCAAAAAAGTGGTAAAGTTTCTTTTTTTCTCAGCAACAGTTACAGAGACTGGTGGTAAGTCTTTGAATAGGTTTTGCTGTATGCCCTTTCCGGTTTTGCAAATAATTTTTCAAAATTCCTACCGCAAAAGGGCACACCCCTCAATAGGGGTGCGAAAAAATGTTGATTTCGACGAAATTTGGTATCTGGTGGTTTTTGAATCTGAAATTAGTTTTTGAAAATTCGAAAAAAATAATTCCACTGCAATTCTTGGCCGGACAACGAAAATTGACAAAATTCCACGAAGTTTGTTGTCTAGGTACATACTTACGGAACAAAATTATTGAACAGTTTTTCTTAAGGTCATTTTTCAAACAAAAGTTACACTCATTTGCAAATTGGTCTTTCGGGTCAGAAAATGTTCTCCGACAGTGGCATAACAAGTACAGTAAACGTCAATATTACATGTTCTGCTAAGGGTGTCTACCTACATTTCACAAAAATTTGTCAAATAAAAAATGATAATTTTATCACAGCGAGCAACTTCGACATCAATGAGGAAACAGTCACAGAATAAGAATAAGTAGGCCATATTCTGTGGAAACAGACGAAAAAAATTCAACGCACAGTCCTTTTTCAAAAGCGAGATACATCGACAGAAGAAATCCAAATTCCTCGTTTACCTATCACTAGATAACGACCAGATAACTGACTTTAACAGCCTAAGTACATGCTGATAATCCCTAAGTAAGTTCCGGTATCTACCATTCAATATATGTATGCCGTTTTTGAATTCTCCACCAACGAGCTACAATACCATCCTAACCATCGTCTAGTGAAATCAAAAAACAAGCCTGAATCTTTGGGACAAAATCATACCGTTGTCACTGCTGATCTTGCAATATACAGCACAGCACAAGAGATACCTTGTGGGTACAGGGAAAGGTACCTATTTGTACCTATATATTTCACCAAAGAACTGAGATACATGGAGTTAATGAATTGTTTGAGATTTTACAATGCAACTCGGCGGAATGCATTTGTAAACGGCCTAAATAGCTAGTTTTGGTATTCGGAGAGAAATTTCTTAGTAAAGTAGAACCTCTTACGCATCGCTCCTTGTTAGCGAACGCTGCTGACTATCCTTCCCTCTCCGTCTCACTCGCGACTCCCGACTCGGCGAGGTCGGTAGGTTTTTACTTAAATGACCGTAACTTTTTTATTATGAAAAATTCACGGTAATGTTATAGAAAATAAAATAATCACAATGCTTTGGAGCATCGAATGAGCTATGAATATTGGAAATCGATATCGTGAAATAAAAAGTTATGAGAGTTCAAAGTGCGCACTTTTCATCTGCTACACGAATTTTGGAAGTTGACGGTCATTTTTCTAAAAACTGTGCATAACAAGGTAGGTAAATTGAATGCTTTAGATTCTGCTATAAATGTACTTTCATTTTACAAAAGGAATGATTGATGTATATCGCTTAGTTGCTGAGAAAATAAATACTTTCGGTGGTCTAGTCGCGCGCGCGAAAATGAGTAAATTTCAACTTTAGCGGCCTATAACTTTTGTCAGGACCACGGGAAAATGTCGTAAAGCGAGATTCTGAAGGTTCAAACATTTCTGAACAAAATGGTGTGGGTTTTTCGAACGACGAACTTTCATTGAATACAGTCCAACGTAGAATTCACCTTCATCATGAGGTGAAAGGAGAGTAAGATGATATGTACAGTACGACTACTACAAGTGTAAGGGTCAATTTAGGTTGGTAAAGACCCTATAGGTAGCACTCTTAAATTGGAATCTGTATCACTAGTTTTGTGCATATTGGGCAGGATAATTTATGGCCATAAATTGACCCCAACTCATATAATGTTACAGGAAAACTCATTTGCAATATCCAGAATGAATGTTATAGATTTGCATTCCTAGTCATAGGTTCACTGACTTGTACATTTTTAATCTATCATAAATAAAACTTAAATTCTATAACGTATAATTAAAAAACCACAGAAGAGATACTTAATGGAATAATGATACATCTACATGCTTGTGTAATAAAGTTTTCTCTAGCTGCATCTCTCTGACCTACTAACTTGGCATCGCGTTCTCTCCTAACAACATCGCGACTTGTATAATGAACTAGACCTTCACTTTGCCAACAAGTTCTTTCAATGTTAATCATTTTCTTTGTTAGCTTTGTTCATTTGAGCAAGGCGTGCGATTGTAAATGATGTAATTTTAAAACTGTGAAACCGAATTTAGTGTAGAACATGAAGGCTTCCCAAGATATTGACGACGCTCTTCTTTTTTTGACTGAATTAAAACTTAACCCCATACAAGGTTATTTCGATGGTTCGATTCTACAACAAAACTAACAGTTTTTTTCTCTTTCCTTTCAGAAGAAGACGAGTCTCAAATATTTGTCAAATTCTTCAAGTTCCACAAATGTTACGACCTTATTCCGACATCTGCCAAACTTGTGGTTTTTGATACACAACTTCTTGTCAAGAAGGCATTTTTTGCGTTAGTCTATAATGGTAAGTAATCGTAGAATTGATATTTTCATCTAAATTTCGGGTGTCTGTTTTAGGTGTGAGAGCAGCTCCACTATGGGATAGCTTGCAACAGGAATTTGTCGGTATGCTCACTATAACCGACTTCATAAAGATATTAAGGATGTATTATACCTCCCCGAATGTCACGATGGAAGAGTTGGAAGAACACAAGTTAGATACCTGGAGACAAGTCCTGAAAGATCACCGATCTTTAGTTAGTATAGGCCCCGATTCCTCACTATATGATGCCATTAAAACCCTTATACATAATCGCATTCATCGGCTGCCTGTGATCGATCCCGATACTGGGAATGTTTTGTATATACTTACACACAAGAGAATTTTACGATTTTTGTTTTTATACGTAAGGATTTCTGATGTTTGTTATTCAAATTGTAATATGTCTATTTCAGATTAATGAGTTACCAAAACCTAGCTACATGAATAAAACATTACGAGAAACTAGAATTGGAACATACGATGATATCGAAATAGCTTATGAAGACACTTCAATTATTGTTGCACTGAAGAAATTTGTGGAGCGAAGAGTGTCCGCTTTGCCTTTAGTAGACTCACAGGGACGTCTTGTCGATATTTATGCTAAGTTTGATGTAATTGTAAGTATGCAAATGTTGGAAGTGAAATGGGTGTAATTCTGGACAATTTCCGTTTAGAATTTGGCTGCTGAAAAAACTTACAATGACCTGGATGTATCTCTTAAAAAAGCTAACGAACATAGAAATGAATGGTTCGAAGGTGTACATAAATGTAAATTGGATGAAACACTTTTTACTATAATGGAGCGTATTGTAAGAGCTGAGGTAAGTGGATTTTTGCTTTAGTATAGGTTTGAAACTGCTTATATGGGAGATGTGTGCGTCAACACAAAACCCCATAGTCGCCTTGTACTCAGTGGGTTTATTATAATTGGAGGTGTTTTTTATTTATTTATTTTTGGTCATATTTTGAAGTGGGCTGGGTTTCAACTAAGGCTGGTACTGAATTTCAATTGGTCTTTGGTCCTTTGGCTAGAGATAAGGATAAAAGCCCAAAACACCAAGGACTACTTGATCTTGGATGGTTGCTGGGGTATTTTTTATTGATCTTAAGGAGTCTGTGTTGCGCGTGGGCTTTGCGGGGTGCATTTGTCGAAGATGCATATTTATACTGGCCTTATAAGTTCCTTAATGACTTAATGTATACCCTTGCTGGAAGATACATCTGTCAAAACAGAACAAGGGCCACAGGTTTGATTATGGGTGGGGCACCCTTGTGACGGTAAACCGGGGTAGAGACTGAGAACTTAGGTGACCACCAAATTCACTCAATCTAGAAGCACAACTGTCGTAGGGGTCGCCTCGAATGGCACAAACACAACGGTGTTGTCGTTAGTCAGGATTCTCACTTGGGGCCGACATATGCTAGATCCAGCCTGGAGTTACATGCCCACTAGGAACACTGAACCACGACAAGGTCCAACACTGAAGGGGTTTTAAGTATCATATCTCACCTTTTGCCACCCACAATTAGCAATTTTTGATATTTTCTGACTGTACACCTCCCGCTATCCCACTCATAAGCTTTGCTTCTCTCATAGTGGGTTTTTCCACCTTCTTAAATTATAACTTACAGGTGCACAGACTAGTTGTTGTGGATGAGAACGACATGGTTATCGGTATGATATCCTTATCCGATTTGCTGCTGTATCTAGTATTGCGACCTTGCGGTGAGCAAACTGAAGGCGTCGCTTCGGTACGAGCGCAGGTAAGAGACGACCATTGGGGCCGAACCCAAACAAATTATTTTTACCTCGTACAGGATATGAAACTTTACGACAGCGCCTCGCAAAGTAGCTTAGAGTCGACCACTTCGAACTTACTTAACGAAGAAGTTTCGCAAACGATCCTGGAGGAGGAGGAGCACGGGGAAACGAATTTAGAGGACAAGTTCGCAAAGGATCCTACAGATTCGGATGATGCCGATAGCGGTACAGATTTCAATAGGAGCCTAGACGAAAGTATCGACAGGAAATCCGGCAACAGTCTGCTCGATTCTCCGGTCATAGAAAAAGCGTCTATACACAGTGACGGCATCTTTCGGGAGGTCGCCGTAACTGGAGGCGAATAGATAAATTATGGAAAAAAAATTATTAGTGATTACAAAAATGCGGGTCCTTCGATGAATTTTTAAATTCGGCCGGAATCGTTGTCAGTTTATTCATCTTGTAGAAAGGCGGAGTGAAAATAGACGGGAATATGATATTTTCTACCTTGTACTTAATTGTTAAGATTTATAATACCAAAGACTGTTAGATCGATTTGTTTTTAAATCGGCTTCTTTGCAAGGGGAACATTCTGGCCGAATTTAAGTGCCAATGTGCTTATTTATTTATGTAACATATTAACATCGTAACCCACCACTGTTCTCATTAGAATTTTATTCATGCTATAATGTATATTCGTGTATATTATTGAAGATGATAACTAATATGAACGTGCTTTTTATAATTCTTTTTACAAAGTGTCATCTTGAACTTGGGGGATTTGTGGACGTTATCGAAGTAATAAAGAGAGCTGCACATTTACCAATAGTGGCCTATAATTATTGTTTAATATAGTGTTTCTTGCGCTAGTTTTAAGTACAAAGATATATTAATAAGAGTTTATCAACAATCGCTCCACAAAATCTCTCCCATCTATAAAATCTCAAGAATTGAAACAACGGCGCGCCCTGTGTATACACGGTACGAAAGAAGCATTGATGTCTAATTTCTGTAGCAAACAATTTGGTATTTTCTTACATGTGTAACGATAACTATATTTGCTTAATAAATACAAATTTCAATATGAAAGTAATTTGAAAATATTTTGTTTCCATATCTAATATTAGTGGACAGACTGTTTGTTACCTATCTTTAGAAAATAGAAATGATTTTGTATAAATCTAGAAGTAATATACAAAATTCCTTATTACAAGTGATTTCAAATAATAAAATTTTGCAACCAAAATTAGTGTAGATAGTTTGAAGGAGATAGATTAAGTTATACAACGACATAACTAAGTAGTTCCGGGCTTTAGCCTATACAGTGTTTATTGTGCGATATAAATATAGAAATAAATTTTATTAAATTTCATTTATTTATTGGTCTAAATCTTAAAACTTCAAATGTGGGAGTAAATGGTGGGATACACCGGGTGATCCAAAAAGGCCGCGCACAGTTTGAATTACCCGCAAAACTAAACATTTATAAAGTTGGTAACATATCAAATGTCATTTATTTAAAAGCAGTCTTGGATCAATTTAATGGATCACTAAACAATAATCGCATTTAATTCATTTATCAAGCACAGTTGCATTGCTCCCCTTCATGTTATCAAATATTCATGCTAACATTGCCTAAGAGAGTTATGCTAATTAAACGATCACCGTAAAGTTCTTTTCAGTGGCCAACGTCCTACAGTTTTGACTATCGACCTATCCCCATAAATGAACCCATGCCTTGTTATCGAATTTTGTGCCACGTATTATGCGATAAATAATAACAAATAGAGATGTTATCACTCACATTGATTTACCCCCCAGCTTGTTTAGATAATTTCCGAATGTAGCCCTTCTCTTACATCTTGGACAACTTCCACTAACAGAATGTGGCCTGTAGAATTCATAATTTCAAACAGTTCCAAGATTGGGCTACTAGTTCAAAAATTACAGCCCTTTGAATTTTCTTTCGAAATTGGTTTCTAGTCTATAACTTTTGAGAAGTCTGATCGAAAAAGTACGAATTGATTTGGATTCTACGCACCCAAATTAATAAGAAAAAGTGTTTTCCCGAGAAATTTTGGTGTAGTCCATTTTTGGTAAAAAAGGAAGGTTATACACTACCTTATTTTGAGCCCCGAAAAGAAAATTGTCTCAGATCGACCGGGAAAAAAAATTTTCTTATAGAATGTGCCCTGTAGAATCCATAATTTCAAACAGTTCGAAGATTGGGCTACTAGTTCAAAAGTTACAGCCCTTTGAATATTCTTTCGAAATTGGTTTCTAATCTATAACTTTTGATTGAGAAGTCTAATTAGTGTAGACGCATATGTAGCGATTTACTTTTCTGTTTAAAACTTGTGATAATTTTTTGCACCAAGGTTTTTCTGTGTCCACAGGTGTTCAGGAATTAAAAAAATTTTGGTGCCAAAGTGAGATTTTCCATTTAGGTGCATAGCGAGCGTTTGTTAGCAAGGTGATTATTTGGTTCGAACGAGAGTTTTCCTATAATATATTTCCTTTTCAAATTCTATGCATTGCTAATTTACGAGATTTATATGAGGAGACATATCCAAATTAATGTTACTTTATCTCAGCTTATGTTTCAAGTACCTCAAAGCGATCTACCATATACATTTTCACTCGCTTAGGCCTGGGAAATCACAAAGAAAATAATTGCGCAATTCAATGTACGAAAGTATTGAAACTGATTGAGCATTATATGTCTAATGTCAAGACCTGTACCGTCTCAACCAGAGGAGCATTTTCAAACAACGCTGATGTCAGTCACCTGTCAAGCAATCACGAGGAAGCCCACAAAATCTTACTTCTTCATGCGCTTGATGCTGCTAAGTCTAACGCCACAATTCACATCTTGTCGCCTGACACAGACGTGTTCATTCTAGCCATCAAAAGCCAGAAGGTTTCCTGAACTTGGAAAAGACACCTGCATTATCACTGGGAAGGGGGAAAATACAAAAGTCACACAATTGCAACCAATTTATCAAGGACTTGAGGGCGGATTTGGTAAATGCGCAACCAGGCTTTCACTGTTTCGCCGGCTGTGACACCGAAGGAAGATTTTCCGGGAAAGGAAAGCTGGCATGCTGGAAAGCATTATGCAAGCCACCATTGAGAGTGCTTCATACTTTCAGCAGGCTAGGGAAGACACCACAACCAGACGAAGAACTATTAGAGTATCTTGAGGAGTATGTTTGCCGTCTGTTCCTGCCGAACTCTAAACTAACCGATTTTGGCAAAGTTCGAGCAATAGCAGGCAGAAGCGGAAAAACTCCCCCCCTATAGTAAAGCAGCTCTGAAACAACATGCGCTACGACCCCATTTCCAAGCAATGGTCTGGTGACATGACGACAAGGTGTTAATTGATTTGCCTGACCCCACAGACTATGACTGGATTCTGACGGATGGCCAATTTTCACCTGTTATCACAGACATGAAGCCTGCACCCGAAGCTACCATGCGATCAAAAATGAGTTGCTGTCGAGTGACCTTTGGAATTTTTGTTTACATGGGAAATCGTACTTAACTTAAACTTCCAAAGGCGACTCGACAGCAAGTCATTTTTGATCGCCCGTTATTTTGGAACTTGTGAGATGTATGTGTGGTACCAGCCGTTGCATCAGAGGACTGGTAACTGCTCATGTTATGCAGCTGGAATGGTCTGTACTCTGATGTGCAAATGTGAAGGATGTGAAGAAATGTGTGAGAATACAGATTCACGTTTCTCTGATTCACAAGACGATGAGTACAGTGACGAAGATTAGGTAATAAGGTTGTGAATAAGCATAACATTCTGTCGTTTTGTTTGATATTAGAAAGACCTAAGAGGTCTAATGAGATTTCAGCAACGCAACTATACCTATACATCTGATGTTTACCATAATATTCAAAGGTACAAAATTCACTGGTTTCCATGTTTTAAATTTCAATTTTTATATAACTTTTGATTAAGGTCAATCTGTCATTGATGACAGGAGCTATTATAGACATTTGCAAATGTCAAAAATGCGGCCCGTAAAGTGACAGGTGCGGCCAATAAAGTGACAAGCGGCAGGAAACGCAGTCTGCTCTGCCTTTGTCATGGAAACTAAAATTTTCTGACAGAAAGAATGTAAAAGCGAAGGTTTCAGAACGATTTTGGGTAAAAAATATTTACCCAAAATCGTCATGAAACCTTCATTTTCATGCCTACTTTATGTCAGGAAAGTGTTAGTTTCCATGACGGAGGCAGTCAAGTCTACTTTTCCTGCCGCCTGTCACTTTACCGGCCGCACGTGTCACTTTATCGACCGATTTCGGGTTTAATACAAAACTCGTCTGTAAAATGACATTACTTGAGTAAAGTCTCATTTTCCTGATCTTTATGTAAATAACTATTAATAATAAATTCCATAAAAAGTTTAGTTATCTCTGTTTTTTTATTTTTTTCTTCTTAAATTTGGTCTAGGTCAAAAATGACCCTTTATAGGTCAAATGTCATTCTGGCACCATGATATGCCCCCACACTAAATCGAAAAAGTACGAATTGTTTTGGATTCTACGCCCCAAAATTAATAAGAAAAAGTGTTTTCCCGAGAAATTTTGGTGTAGTCGATTTTTCGTAAAAAAGTAAGGTTATACACTGCCTTTTTTTGAGCCCCGAAAAAAAAATTGTCTCAGATCTACCGGGAAAAAACATTTTCTTATAGAATGTGCCCTGTAGAATCCATAATTTCAAACAGTTCCAAGATTGGGCTACTAGTTCAAAAATTACAGCCCTTTGAATTTTCTTTCGAAGATTGAGAAGTCTAATCGAAAAAGTACGAATTGTTTTGGATTCTACGCCCCAAAATTAATAAGAGAAAGTGTTTTCCCGAGAAATTATGGTGTAGTCGATTTTTGTTAAAAAAAGGTTATACACTGCCTTTTTTTGAGCCCCGAAAAAAAAATGTCTCAGATCGACCGGGAAAAAACATTTTCTTATAGAATGTGCCCTGTAGAATCCATAATTTCAAACAGTTCGAAGATTGGGCTACTAGTTCAAAAGTTACAGCCCTTTGAATTTTCTTTCGAAATTGGTTTCTAGTCCATAACTTTTGATTAAGAAGTCCGATTGAAAATTCAAATTGTTTTGGATTCTACGCCCCAAAATTAATAAGAAAAAGTGTTTTCCCGAGAAATTTTGGTGTAGTCAATGAGTATTTGCGGATACAGCCGAAATACGCCAATTTTCAACTGGCTCTTGAGCCCGAACGGACCATCGAGGTAGAAAACTACCTAAATAGTGGAATCTGTAGGAAATTTTATGTACCTACTTTCATTTTGAATAGGAAGTTGATAGTTTTCAAGTTGTAAGCACAAAACTGCCAAAAAATATCATTTTCAACTTTTTTTTTGTATTTTTTTCAATGTTGCGTTATGAAATTTTGTTAGCAAACCTCAGATTCGGATTCAGTACCCCAAAAAACATATAGAATCAAAATTACCCCACAACTTTCCTGGTCAAACTACAATTTAACTGGATTAAGTTACTTAAAAAGCTATGAAGTTAGCGATCAGAACCTTTTAGCTAACACGTATGGACTATCTCTGTAATGCGCTTCGTTTTTCAATTTTACACCGCCTTCCAACAATCCACTGGTTTCATCGCCCAACTTTATACCAGCCCAAATTGACACACCATTTACTTACACATATAACATAAACAGGATATAATGTGGAAATAAAACGACTGTAAAAAGTGGTTTATTTGAATTTATAGCGTATAAATAGCTTCTGATAACAGCTTTATATTTCTAATTTACACATGAAAGACGGAATAAAAAATAAACTGCAAGTTCAGTGCAATTATATACTAGTCTAGAAGATATGGAAATTATAGATCTGTATAAAAAACAGTTTCCAAAACGATTTGTGCCCAATTTGAATATTGTAGCACTAGTATCCTAGTATTTATAGCTACCAACATTGGTTTTGCATAGGTACATTGTTCATGTTCAGTTATTCCCTTCATTTAGTTGCCACTGGCACATGTCATTATAGGTATTACATTTGCACACAATCCATTATACAATAAACTTGCCAGAATTTAGAAATCAGTCAACTCAGAACACCATTTTAACATTTAAGGTGATGCCTACTAGAAGTGCCTGTTCAGGTAACTCTACAAGTATACGAGCATGAAATAATTTGCTTGTAAATCGCTTAAACACTGATGGTTGTTTAAATACACCTTGCACCTTTTGATTGCATGTGTAATATTTAACATAATTAAACATTTTTCACAGTATTAATTTGATCAGTTTTGAAGCTGACACATTACATCTGAATTAACTGCAGTAAAGATATGTTCTGTTTAAATGAAATTTAAAAAACGTGAAAAATTATTTCTTTATTTCTAGCAATTGTTGGCAAAGCGACTCAAAAATACCACACTTGAATGTTAAAATGATCCAGTGATTACGGTAATGATCAAAAGTAATATCCCTCGAATACTTCTGTAAATATACCACATTCTGCATGAGAAATGAAGAATTAGTGTGCTTCAGTTGAGGTGTCCAAGAGACATTACTTCTGACATGATTCTTCACTAAGAAATTATGCCTTTATTACAAATTTCGCCTAGGATTGAATTACTGGTAGTTTATATACACCTCTTCTACACTTAAGGGTGCTGACAAATGATCTATTAGTTCATCGGCATGTTTGTTATTCTTATGTTTGCTTAAAAGCGCTTCTGAACTAAAAGTTTTCGTGCACTGATTACACGGAAACGGTCGTTCGTGAGTTTTCATATGTTTAGCCAGCCGGCACGCATGCAAGAATCTCATATCACAAGTACTGCAAACGTGTGGTTTGTCGTCCTCTGTGATACCACCGGTATGTGCCTTCTCGTGATTTTTTCTGTCATTAGAATTCGAGTAGGCCTTTGAACAGTAGCGACATCTATATGGCTTATAACCGGTATGGACCCACATATGTCGTTTTAATCTGGTCGAGCTCACAAATCGTTTTCCGCACTCGTTACACAAATACGGCCTGTCATTTGTGTGATATGTACGAACGTGAAGTTGGAGATTATCCGACTGACTGAAAGTTTTACCACAGTAACTGCAGCAGTACGGCAATATGCCAGAATGTAGGATTTTGTGACGTTCTAAATTTGACGATATTTTAAAACCTTTCCCGCAAGTGTCACATTTATACGGCTTATTGGCATTATGAGTTTTCATATGGCCGACAACTCCCGCCCATCGGACAAACCCCTTATTGCAAATTTGGCATTTAAATGGTCTTTCTCCCGTATGCGTTCGCATATGAACTCGAAATGTGCTGGGATTAGGATACCTTTTCCCACAAATTTTACATCCGTAGTCTTTAGACACCATGTGACCCTTTAAGTGACCTATGAGGCGATTGCGATCACTGAACTCTTTTTTACAGATATTACACTGCATTCCCGAACCTTGACATTCATACAATCTGTGATTCTTAAGGGCCGAAATCGAGTAGTACTCTTCGTTGCAAATATTACATTGAAGCTTTAGTTTGACGGGTGCCTCGATGTCGTTTGTTAACGCATTGACAATGGTAGCTGGATTTAGTGCTGTCAGAGGTTTAATAGGAACTAAAGGTGGAGCATTTTCTGGTAAACTTTTGACTACAGTAGTAATCATGTTATCGACATTCTTCGTAAACTCCAAGGGCACTAAGGGAGGAGGTCCATCGTCCAAAAAGATTGTGTTAATGTCTTCGGACTTAGTAATCAATGTCACTTCCGTATCATCCTTCAAAGTCTCAGATGGGACTTTAAAATCAAATTCAGAATCCAAATGAAAACTTTCGAATGAATTACTATCAGTGTCATCATAACATTCTTCATCCTTTATAATCGTATTTATAATCTTATTGGCTTTCAGCTTGCTTTTACGTAGCAATCGAGAACTTCGTACAGTTTCGTTCCTCTCTTTTTCTTCGGACTCGCGCAAAGAAGAATCATAAGTCTCACTCAGTAATTCTTCTGTGACCACCTTTTCAATTGCTCCAATAATTTCGGCATCGTTCACGGCTTTGTGTAAAATATCCGAAAACTCGGATGGATCCTTTGATTTTTTTTGTTTCAGGTAGTTTCGTAAGAATTTGTCATTTCTTTCTAGTTTCTTCTTGAATGTGTAAAATTTCGCTATTTGATGGAAACATGAGATACAAATTTTACTTGGAAGTTCATCATCTTCGGACACCTACCATACATTTTTTTAAAGTGAGAACAAAATTCTCGAAAGATGCATTTATAACAAACCTTAATTGTTGCGCAAGTTTCCATCATTACTGGTAAACGTGTGGAGAATAGTTCTCTTAAATGTCCTCTTTCTCTTAGGCAAGACCTGCAAATTTTGTTGAAGTGTAGCTTCCTTAATTTAATTGTTGATCTATTTTTTAAACTCATTTTGGACATTTCCTGGTTCAGGTACTTATTAAAATACCTTATAGATTTAATTAATGTTATCGTTGATTATTTATTTGTTGATATTACTGTTCTGTGATTTGTTGACAACAGCAAGTATGATTTTTGACAGCACTTTGACATTACAGTAAAGTAGTGTTTATACTACGTCATTGAAATACAGGATGTACCGGAGATAAACATTCACATCTTAAACTTCCATTCCTGTCATTAAAATTGGACCAATTTGACTGGACCATTTTATATGTCATATACAATTGCTGAACATTAGTTCAGTCTGTTGGATATATTCCAAAATGACTGTAAGAATTTGTTTGATTTCAAATGTGAATTTGAATCATTGGTTTTCCATGATTTATTAATTAGTTTGCTCACGTTATGACGACATAGATTACGTAATTCTTGACAAGGAGAAAGCATGAGGCGATTTTTGTACTAATTGTAAATGAAGTGCTAATTCAGCGCTTACTTATTGCAAAGATGTCAATTAAACTAAATGATATGCTTTTTACTAAATATAATACTTTATATAGTAGTATATATAAATATAATACTTTATATGGTAGTCGGGTAGATATTTGACTTTTTGCTGAAAGTGCTTTGCTCACCAATAAGTAAGTAATATACCTGTCAGAGGTTGGAACCTGAACCAAAAAGAACCGAAATCGATTGCATTTACTTCACTTGGAATAAGAACCGTTATTCAAGAAGTTATGATACCCGGAACCGATACCGGTACCATTATTATTAGTGCCAAATATATTTTTCGGTTCTTCCTCCCTTGTAGGTAAAGTACATAGAGGGAGATAGATCCGTCTTACATTGTCGGTGTTACTCTAAAAAATTTAGTTCTGTAGTGTAATTTTAACTGCCTAGTAATTACTGAGAGGCTTTGAAAATCGAAAAACGCTGTATTATTAGAAATTGTCGAATTACAAAAAAATATATAAATTCCGACATGCTTATATATCTTTTTGAAAAAATGACGAATTGCGGCTGAACGCATTTTAGTAATTAAGTGTGACAATAAAGCCACACTAAAATTGATCAAGGAATCGAAATATGCAATATTTAAAAATCCAACTTTGATATAAATCACCCTGCCCTGCAATTTCGTTAAAAATATTTTTAGGTTGTAACCTTAAGAACCCTCCAACATGCTCGGACAATGAAATTTAAATATGTGCGATAATAAACCCCACAATTTCCCTACGAGTAAACTTATTTTTTACCCCACCCACCCACTAATGACCAACCCTGTATAACCGTTTGAAGTATAAACATGAACGACGGGCCTCTAACCACATTCTAAATCGATATCTTACAGTTTTATTTATTTACGTCGCTTATTTGGCTTGATTTGAGATTAATTGATCATTTTCTCACATGTAATCACTTTTTTACATTAATTAGGTAGGGTAAGTTGTTAAACTGCATAACTATTTGTTGGCGTGACTCCTTACCATTCCCAAAAGGTGGGTGTTTTGGGCTTACCATTGCTGGTCAAAAGTTTGGAAACCTGGCCCTGGGTTAAAAACAAAAATGGAGGATACTTTAAAGGTGAAGAACGACTATCCGTACGTATGCCGGGTATGTCTTACAGAAGAGGGCGAATTTCAGTCGGTTTTCGTAGCCGACGAGAACAGTGGAGTAAAAATTCACTTAGCCGAAATGATAATGGCGTACACATCATTGCAGGTAAGACCCGGTTTGCACTTCTTCAGTTATATGTACTTTCGTGTTGGGTAGATTACACTAGGAGATGGGTTACCAGAACATATTTGTATCGCTTGCGCTAACAAAGTCGTTCATTTGTACCTCTTTAAGCAGCAGTGCGAAGAATCGGATGCTGTATTACGCGAACAGCTGTGCAAAGCCGAAAGGAACACGTATGCAATTTCGGAAGAACATAGATTGACGGCCGAAGTTTTACATATCGACCCGGATGTGCTGGATGTAGTAATTAAACCAGAGGCTAGCGCAAATGATGAACTTTTAGCAAAGGTGGATATTTCCACTGCGAGATTGGAGAATTATACAGTAGCACTCGACAAAAATGACAATGGATCTGATGTGGAGGAAATTGGAGAGAAGGCGGTTCACATATCTTGTGATGTGTGCTTTAAATCATTCACACGTGTTAGCTATTTAAACCGACATAAGAAAGTGCACTCAAATGTAAAGGAGTTCGTCTGTAATGAGTGCAGTAAGAGTTTTAGTAGAAATGATTTACTAGTACGGCATCAAGTTACGCATAATGTTAAGGTGGAGAACTACAATTTGCCATTTATAAGTGAGGACGGTGGCCAAGAACAATTTGGGGAAGATCTCGAATTTAAGTGGCAGTTTGTAAAGAATGAGGAAAATCTCAGCTCACAGAATCACAAATCTACATCTTTGCAGTGCAACATATGTAATAAGAAATTTACTAAAACCTCCCATTACACAAGGCATTTGAAAATACATGCTAAAGTAAAAGCGTACTCCTGTCAATTGTGTAATAAGGGTTTTGCCAGATCTGAACAACTTGTTAATCATATGAATGCGCATTCGGGAGTTAAGCCGCATGTCTGTAGTATTTGTAATAAAGGTAATAATACTGTTTGGGCCAGGTATGGTTACTGTTACGTCATAAGTTGTGAGGTAGCGGTAACCAGTACTGGTGAGACTAGTATATCAAAAAAATGTCACTGCATTTCAATAACAAAAACTTCTTAATTGCAGGATTTAATCAAGTGTCCAACTTGAAAGATCACATGCGCACCCATAATGGGGAGAAGCCATTCTTGTGTTCAATTTGTGGCAAAGGCTTTAATCAACTTGGAAATTTGCGGCAACATACGGTAAGGCACAGTGGCGTCAAAGCACACCTGTGCAGTACTTGCGGTAGCGGTTTTGCCAGCAAAGGTGAACTTTGTGCTCATCTTCGAAAGCATACAGGTTAGTCGAGTAGCAAATTGCAGGTACGTCATTCCGTTCGATTTTAGGTGCACGTCCCTTTGTGTGTCCCATTTGCAATCATGGCTTCACAACCTCAAGCAGCCTGACGAAACACAAACGAATTCACTCGGGCGAAAAACCATACGAATGTGATGTGTGCAAGATGAAGTTTTCACGTTCGGGAATATTAGCGCGGCATAAACGTACACATACGGGGGAAAAGCCTTACGTCTGTAAATATTGTACAAAAGCTTTCTCACAGTCAAATGATCTTAGTTCACATTTACGGATTCATACTGGAGAAAAGCCATATGTTTGTGATACTTGCGGGAACTGTTTTAGACAAAGTTCTGCACTAAAAACGCATAAGAAAACTCATATAGATAAAACACAAAGTCTCGAAATAGATAAGTATTGTACTTATACCGAAAATGCCTTCATAACAATTCCACAGTAGCTATAAGATTCAACAGAAATTATGCGCCATGCGAGTAATAGATTATTAGCATTTTACCATAAGTATTTAAAGTTTTAAATTTTAGACATGTTGTTTTTATTGTCACTCGGTCTCTGTGTTTTCCTTTATATTATATGTAATGCAATTTTACGCATCGTCAAGTACAAATGAAAAATATTTATTTGTAAATTAGTTTTACTTATTATCTTGATCAATATTTTTAAGTTAGTAGAATTTTGATCAATAAAAGTGTATTTTGATTTTGTGTTTGATGTATAATAAACCCCTAAAGAGCATCTAAAAAAGCGGCAGAGCACCTCGGTGTGACTCTACCGGGCCATTGGTTTGACCCATTTTCAATAGACTTGTTACACATGGCATATAGGTCAACTGTGCAAAGTTTGAACCAAATCGGTCCAAGCACTGTTGGTTTATTTAAAGACCTTTCATCAGCTTTTGACACAGTGAATCATAACTTGCTACTAGCAAAACTGTACAGATATGGTGCCCGTAATAGAACTCCAATTGTAGAAATGCCATCGGGGGATCTGTCACATCTGGTGTTCCACAGGGTTCTATCCGGGGTCCCACCTTGTTTGTAATATTTGTGAACGATTTTCCATCATTTATTTCTCGTAAATGTAAAAATGACGAAATATTTGTAACATGTTACCATTGATTATACACACAACTGTATAAACAATGATGTTACGCAGATGATGATACTAACATTCTAATTAAATCTGGAAGTAAAGAATCTTTAGCAAATAAAACTCAACTCATTTTTGTTGAGATATTTGAAAATAGGCATTTTATAGAATTTGGCCCGTAGAATCCATAATTTCAAACAGTTTGAAGATTGGGCTACTAGATCAAAAATTACAGCCCTTTGAATTTTTTTTCGAAATTTGTTTTTTGTCCATAACCTTTTATTGAGAGGTCTAATCGAAAAAGTACGAATTGTTTTGGATTCTACGCACCAAAATTAATAAGAAAAAGTGTTCTCCCGAGAAATTTTGGTGCAGTCGATTATTGGTAAAAAAGGAAGGTTATATATACACTACCTTTTTTTGAGGCCCGAAAAAAAAATTTTCTTATAGAATGTGGCCTGTAGAATCCATAATTTCAAACAGTTCCAAGTTTGCGGGCTACTAGTTCAAAAGTTACAGCCCTTTGAATTTTCTTTCGAAATTGGTTTCTAGTCTATAACTTTTGATTGAGAAGTCTGATCGAAAAAGTACGAATTGTTTTGGATTCTACGCACTAAAATTAATAAGAAAAAGTGTTTTCCCGAGAAATTTTGGTGCAGTCGATTTTTGGTAAAAAAGGAAGGTTATACACTGCCTTTTCTTGAGCCCCGAAAAAAAAATTGTCCCAGATCGACCCGGAAAAAAATTTTCTTATAGAATGTGGCCTGTAGAATCCATAATTTCAAACAGTTCCAAGATTGGGCTACTAGTTCAAAAGTTACAGCCCTTTGAATTTTCTTTCGAAATTGGTTTCTAGTCTATAACTTTTGATTGAGAAGTCTGATCGAAAAAGTACGAATTGTTTTGGATTCTACGCACCAAAATTAATAAGAAAAAGTGTTCTCCCGAGAAATTTAGGTGCAGTCAATTTTTGGTAAAAAAGGAAGGTTATATATACACTGCCTTTTTTTGAGGTCCGAAAAAAAATTGTCTCAGATCGACCCGGAAAAAAAATTTTCTTATAGAATGTGGTGTGTAGAATCCATAATTTCAAACAGTTCCAAGATTGGGTTACTAGACAGACTACTGACAGATCTAGGCGTTCATGATAATGTGAGTGCATTAGTTATTAGATCTTATTTGCACGATCGTGAATTGCCAGTAGTGTACAATGGTCTTGGTTCTCTAAGTTATACAGCAACCAGTGGGGTTCCGCAAGGTTCGAATCTTGGACCATTGCTATTCTTACTTTCTGTCAATGATATTCGTGCGAATATTATCTCAAATGTGCTATTGTATGCTGACGACATGAAAGTGTTTCGAACAATTAATAACATTAATGACTGTATGTATTTGCAAGATGATTTAAAAAACATTGATGTTTGGTGTGTTTGTTTGGTTTTGCGTTTGGGTTGAATACGAGTGGGTTGTGATAACGTGGTGTGTTTCTGAGAAGAAAGAGTTTGGTGTTTTTTAGCTGAGCTAGGACGTGTAACTTTACCTGGTGAATTTGTCATTGTAGTGTATGTCGCGTTACTTGTATTTATTGAGTTTGTTTGTTCAGTAAGTTCTATTCTCGGTTCTATTTGTGTGGTTGCTTGGGTTAAAGCTTTGAATATAAAATTTTTAGCGAAATTTGCCTTCCTCAAAGCAACTGGCTTATATTCTGATTGATAAAAAACAGAATTATCGAGACTAGGGTCCATATGTCAGCATGTAGGTATTACTTCCACTAGTAGGAAAAACCCTTCTAGCAGTGCGATTAAAGCCACTAACATACGACATCCTATATTAGGCAGCCCTAAAGTTAATATTTTGAAATTGAAAAAGTCTACAAGAGTAAAAGATATTAAAGCCACTATAAAATTTCACTTTGATTTTCTAGTTTTGCAAAAGAATAAATTTAGCCATAACTAGCCCACGCGGTTGAGAGCAAACGAAACACGGGTAGGTGTATTGTTTGGGTCTATTTACAGATTTACTAAACGTATAATTCAAGGGTATAAAATTCACATTGCACTGAGCGTGAGATAAATTTCCCACCACCTTTCCAAATCGGTTTTCTCACTCCCCCGTGCAACCGATCGCCGGGACTTTCGCAACTATGAAATTATTACCCCGACAATTTCCTCACTCGATGAAAATCCTTCAGTTCGTCTATTCCATCGAATACATTTATATGAATTTGTTTCGTTGGTGAAGTTGTGAAGATTTTAGGTAAGTCTTTTTTATCTTAAATCGAATTACGAGGGAGTACTTACTCTTTGGGCCATTCCTCCTTTTAATATACTTTCTGTTCTGACTGGGGAATTGTAATAATTTCAACTTTTTCTTCGGTTGAATTAGACACAACAATATTGAGTAAAGCAACTATTTAAAATAAAGAAAACTTGTCGATTAAATAACGAAAAATTAAATAAAACAAGAATTTCTATTAATATACCGATTACCTTTAACTGGTATTATTCTTACTCTCAATTAGCACATTTACTGCAACGTGCACTTGAAATGTTATGAAATAGTAATGATATTCCATTTTATTTATAGAATATTTTTACATGTATACTTGTATCAATTCGTTGAATGAAGGTCTCCATTTTGTTAGTTTGTTGAATGATAAAATGGTTGATTTAAAATGACAAACTAGGTTTTTTTCTTTAAAAAAATCAACTATTTTACTTGTATCAATATTCAGGTTTAATAATACGTATATTTTCTTATTTACACGCTTTGAAAATTTTAAAGTCTAAAGAGGGAAAGATGGTTCTACTTGTAATGTAATTGAGTCTAAGAGCTTCTTTAATAAAAATAATTAGCGTGGTTGGTAGATTTGTAAGTACACTGAATTGTTTGCTTTGTCAGCAAAAACTTTAGTTAGGTATTGGTCTGAGTGAACGATGACTCCTGTTTATCTAACAATTTTGTACTCAATTAATTTCGGTGCATTTTCCAGCACACACTAACTTTCCTTTAAATTATTTTTTGATATTCATTTTCTGTAAAATTATACTGAAATTTTCCAGATAAGTAATTTTGACATTACCTATTTTTTGACCGGCCTCTATGCATTTTTAGAACCGTTGCCTGCGTTGAAAAATTAGTTGCCAAATTCTTGACAGAGCAGCTTCCTAGCTCAAAGCAAATATTTAACAGAAAAAAAACTTTTATGACAGCCATACATCCATTAAACATAATATACACTGGCATTAATTTGCCGTATGTGCCGTTTGATTAGTAAACACTAAATTGCTCAAATTTTCAAAGGAAAATTTTTGTTGAGCTCTTACAGATTTCAGTGTAATTTGGATGTTATATCTTAAACGATTATTCATTTTTTTTCAGTTTTTTTGTAATAAAACCTGGCACAATTTTTGTAGGCTGTACACAGAAAAATAAGGTCTTTCCAATACCCTAATAAAAATTGTAGGTCGCTTTCAAAAATCTGGCCCGTCACTTTTCGTTTTCGTATCCATATCCAAAATTTGAATCGAATGCGTCGAGCCGTTACTATGAAAAATTGCCAACGTACGCCCGTACATACAGATGCAAATTTTTTTTTTTCTTTTAAAGCTGCTTAAATGATGTAAAACGTCGTGGTTAAAATTGGAAAAAAGCATCTTTATAAATAAGAAAGTTGACATTCATCGTCAAGTTTTTGCTTCGTTGAGGTGCCAGAGCTATAAGCTACCGAATGCAAAAAGAACTAACTAACTAAATATCATAAGCAGTAGTTCTACTCAAGAAGTGTAAGTACATTACGGACTAACGATAAATTATAATAATCAATCAATATTTATCGAAACTCATTCCATTCAGTAATGCAACACATTACATTTTCTGTGGCTGTTCGGACGGTAGAAACTTTCAACTTTTAATTAAAAGTGAACCTTAACAAAAGGCGTGACTGTACTACACTGCTTTCTTTTTGAACTCGACAAAATTTTATCCGTAATCGGAGAACGCGCGTTAAACTTCTCAAGCAACTTGCTTCTGCACACATTTATTATAAAAATGTCGAAAATGTCTTCAACAAAACAGATTACTGCGACTGCCCGTAATTTAGCGTAAACAGATAAACACGCTTTTCGCGAAACACTAGCAGCAGTAGGAGCCCAGTTTACTCGTTGTCTGAGGTATTTAAGGAAATCCCACTTCCACCATAAAATAAAGTTCAAAGTGCTGGGTGGTGAGGGTGAAAGCACTGTCTCTAGGAGTTCTCGCGAGGCTTATTGTTCGAAGAAATGTTTGAAAGTGCCTAATCCAACTTAGGATAACTCGAATTTTAAATTACACATTGACGTTTAATTTTTTCTTCAGTGTCTCGGGAATGGAGTTTCTTATGTCAGCTTTAAGATCATTGGAAAAGCTCAATTCTAATCTATTCAAACTAATAAAATTGACAAATATAACCATCGAATCGATAATAATAATAGTAAGAAATTGATGCCTGTAAATTAAGAATGTGAAGTCTAAATACAAAAAATATTGGTCAGATGTTTGAAAAAGTAACAAAGTAACTCCAAAATTTTCCGTTCCATTAATAAATGCGCCCCTTAAAAGAGGAGCAGTTGTGTCTCTGCATTGAAAGCAGTAACTAATTAGTAATTTACAACCAAACAGTTCAAAGCCAAATATTATACAATTCCAAAAACATAATCGTGCAGAAGTTGTAGTTAATTACTTTTACTTGAATTATAAGATTACATAAGTATGGTTGTATAATGGTTACGTTTAGATGATACCGATATAAAGTTACCTCTTACGCGGACTTTGTAAATGGAGTTGGTGATTAAAGCTATTATATTAACGTTCGTCTGATTTTACTAATGATCCTGGAAAAACGTATGGCAGTAGATATAATGAGGATAGTTTCTAAGGCCTTAATTGGCAGGGTTCTGCGCAAATGATATAGGACTATAGGGCATAGGTCCATAGCATATACATTGTATTCGATGTGCTTGTGTTAGAGACAACCCTGTAGTAAGCTGGTGTCTTCCATAAGTTAATTTTTTGATAAACGCATTTTACAGTGCCACACTCTCTCATCCGCAATGGTAAGTTTCTTATTATATATTTAGTCAAATATGTCATTGAGCATGCACTACAAATTATTCGAAAAGAGATTGAGCAAAAATAAACATTGGGCAAATTGGCGATTTCAAATGATTTTGTGAATTGGGACGTATATATATATAAATATTGTAATTATTTTGACGACATTTACTATGTTTTAAAACCCCGTGATGAGATGAGATTTATATTAGTTTTTTTTATATAAAAGGATTTCATATTTTGAATTATAAACACAATGGGCACATAAACACTTAATTTCAGTGAAGAAACATTTTTACCATCCAGAAAACTATCTGGAGCCGTCAAGTTTGCGTCGCGTCGCACCCCTCGCAGTTTAATTAGAGGTAGACGAAGGTCGCACAATAATCAAATATCAAATTTGTCCACTGTGTTTCGATTTTGGTACCGATAGGATTGACGAGCAATGCCATTGCAATTTTATGGGTTCGCTATTCTATTCATAAGAGGAGCCCGACCAGTCAGCCCTTTCTTTTGCAACTAGGTTCAGAGCCCCCTCAATAAAGGATATTAGGACCCTGTTTAGCCTAATAGTAGGAAAGCTGGTGGTAGGTATTTGAGGCACGCTGAAAACCAATACTTTTCCAATAATGCTCAAATACAGAATGACAGACCTGGCTGACGAATAGCGGGGCTAAATCAACCATTATATTTTTAAAGATAAAGATACGAATTTTATTTTTCAAAAAATGTTCTTGAGGCTTTTTGAAATTTTTATTACCTTTAAATTTAATATTTAAAGAGAGAGAAAATCAATAAGCCAGATCATTTAGTGGGGCCTTACACTTTGCCAGGCGCCTTCAAAATTTGAAAGAATATGGTCGCCATAAATACATAAATCCCTGCCCTGAAGAGTGACCTTATTCGGTCTCAGTGAGACAGTCCGAATCACGTACCTTCTTATGAGGTGGGTATCAGTTCTGAGGCTTTCCTCCCAGAACTGCCCGTGTCCAAGACTGCATCGACCCCTCCACTCGTCCCAATATTTACCCATATAGAAGCCTTCTAAGCCTCTGCCTCCGCAGCTAAGTGTTCAGTTAAAGCTGAACTGTGGTGCTAAGGGTCCCTTGTTCGGATCCGGGTTCGAGCATGGATATTTGTAAATGTATAGTGGGTTAGGTTGGTAGAGCAGCCTTGGTTGAAACCCCAACCACTCAAAAATGCAAAATAAAAAATAAAAAATCTACAAGTTGAAGAATTAGTCTTGACGGTTAATCATCTAGTTTATAACTTGGTTGGCGCAAGTTCACTAGATTGTTAATAGGAATTGTATCTGCAACATCTCCGTATGTTTTTAATAACATGAGCGAATCTAACCTCTTCTCACCTATTGAACTTCGAATATCTTTAATAAATGTGGTATGGTAATCACTAATTAATTAGTAAGCATGTTTGTGTAGACATTTAGTGACACTTCTGGAGAGTTAACATGCAAGCGACTTCCGGAATAGGACCGTGTCAATGTAGGACGAAGAATCAACGTTTTGGTCACTTTTGTAAGGAACTTCATCAGAATCAGAACAAGAATAACGATCAAAAATAAAAATAAAATAGATATATCAAACCCTTATCAATGAGACAACGGGAGTAACACGCACTACTCCACTAAACAGCACACGTTGGAACACTTAAAAAGAGAAAGCTAAACCTTTTCCATCAGGAGAAATTGGACAGTGACACGTCAATCAATGGGATAACAGTTTTCCAGAGCGGAGAAAGTGTACATCCCTCGTTACGTTTGAAATTGTTTGGTTTTTTGAAGATTTAAATGCCCTCGCGGATTTTTGTTTGGTAAAAGTAGGGGGAATGGGATAGAAACTTGACTTGTGGTTTCGAACCTTAAGATTTTGAAGAAATAAACTGGAAAAATAGTCGTCGAAATTATAAAATTCTTATAACTCAATCTGTTCTTTCAAACTTGCATTAATCTATTTTCATTATAAAAGCCACACGTTTCAGAAGCAGAGCTGTCTTTATCAGCGACCAGCGAAAGTTTGCTGATGATTGCAGTTTCGCTCTGTCTACGCGTTCGTTTCGCCCTTTCAACATTTGTTATGGGGAATATGTCGAAGAATGGATTATTGTCTTCAATGGAACATATTGTTGTCAGTTAAGGCATTTCTCATTATTCTACACACTGTACCTTCATCTCAACCGTAAATATCCCAAACTCCTATTGACGAGTTTATTTGATATCTAATCTCAAATTTAGGGGTGTTCGAGGAAGAGAAGAAATGGAGTGAAATCGATAACAGTAAAATCGTGGTAACAATCTCGAGGAGCTGACTGTAACACGTGAAAGTAAAGGTGCCAACCTAGATTTAGATGGACAGACCCTATTTCCGTTTTATCATTAAAAAGAAGCCATGCCCATTGGTTTCATACATACGTTTTTCTCGATGTATGAACATGGAAAACGTGACGAAAACTCCAATTTTACATACAATGAACAAAGCAGCACCGCAAATAAAAGCGAATTAATTTGTGTTACGTATTTCTAAATTACACGACTCAAAAGGTTTCAAAGTAACGTGTCACATAAAATGCACACTTCCATTTCCAGAAACGTGATGGTGTAATCCGTACGGAAATAGATACACTAGAAATATACCTAATCAATTAAACTCGTTGTGTAATTCGGTTACATTTACATTTAACGCGGGAGGCGAAAAGGAAATGGTTGGTATAGGGGATCCAAAAATATTCCATTGTCACTGTTTTAAAACTTGTCTGGCACTAGATATGTGATACGCGTTCTTACATGCTTCTGAAAGAGGCAAATGTTTTCACCAAAATCATAAAAAAAAAAATCAATACTTGATGCTGCCGATTTGCGAGTTTTTCGAATAATTCTGAATGTCACGGTCTACAATAAATGGAATAATCGCACTAAAGAATTACGACTGCACGCATTCAAATGCATCATTATGTACCTATGTATAACCCTACCACGACGAGGTCATACAATATATCAATTAAATGAGCCCAATAAATTATTATTAATTCAGCAGCAGCAGCAGACTCTTTTTTACATACAAGTCGAGTACCTATAAGAGGAGTTGAACCTCTCTTTTTGGAGTAAAGTTTTGATGAATTTGCTCACGGGATAAATTCCTGCTAGTCGACCTCTTCAGGAATGTTAGAATGACTTTAAACATAAATCTTTCAGACAAAATCCCCAAACAATCAGCTCATATGGTTACACAATGCAAACATTTTTATTAACTTACATTTATCGATGAGTGGAAATATTCGCCCATTGACAGCTGATTTTCTCCTTTGGAAGTGTAGCAGCAATTTCGAAAACTGGAGGGTGGAACGCCTTGTACAATACAACCGGACTTTTTGTATCGTCAGGTAAAAATTTGGTTACTCGTTGAAAGTGAATTTCGAAAGATGGTTGACGAATTTGAATCCGGATCAAACCGTGCTTCAAGTTTCTCGCAATTTATAGTTGAAATTTGATTTATTTACTGGAATAGTTACCAATGTTCCGCAGTATAGAAACGTCCCCTTACAACTTAGGGTTTTGATGGCCAACAAAAACAGTTAATCGCCTCGAACCTTTTCACCGGTTTCCGTTTGTAAATCTAATAACACCCCGTATACACAAGGGATGTGTCTAGTTTTTACTAATAAACTTGTATTTTAACGTAACTAGCCACTTCAAATATAGCACAATGAAACGTTTCGCACCTTGGACCTCAACGCTTTCGTGGTAACCATTTATTTAAATGAGAGCACTCGAAAACGCAGCTTACACTGAACGGATAAAGTACCCACGAAAATAAATTTGTCGAAAATGGTGGCTTTATTTTCGAGTGCGTTGCTAACGATTCTTATATATACATTGCAGTTATACGGTGTTCGGTGTTTGAAGTTTTAATTAACAATAAAATTTTACGCGATATCAAATGGTCTACACATTGCACAATATTCACAATATTTTATGCACGTGAAGGTATAGCAATAACACCGTCCCTCATTCTCCGTCACGACGATTTTTAAAACCGGCAACACTGTAGCGTTTTTCGACTCTTATCCGCTTGAACACTCGTTTCTTATCTTAACGCGCTTTATTTTCTCGCATCTTATCTCTATTCTGATTTTTTATGAAGATGTACACGGATAAAATTTCCTATACCGGCAAATTTGTAAATTTAACAAAAAATCTTTGCTTCAGGTTCAAAATGGAGTACGATTCCGAGACGAGAAAAACTAAAATATCCGATTCGGCGTATTCTACTAGCTTTTGTAAAAGTAATTCACATGGCAGGTACTATCCTTTGTTTATGTAAAAATGATTAGGACTGATTTTTTAGCGCCAGTTCGAAGAGTCTCTTGAGTGGTAGTAATTGCAGTAGCGGATATGGTGGAGTGGTCAATGCAGAGAAGTACGTAACATCTAACAGCATCGGAAATTGTTATTACGTGTCCTTTTTTAGCGTTGACAATAACCTACCGGCTTTAACTAAACGTAACAAAGACAAAGAAAATAAGAAAAGTAAGTCTGAGTCTACAAACATGAGTCAAATGCACGTGGCGCCTTCAGATTTTAATCAACATACAAATGGTCTCATCACTAACCCGGACAGCTTACATTTAGGTAAATTGACGTATAATATTGTAATGCCTGATTCCATCGCTTAACTTGCTGGTCAATGATAACACTGTCACAAATTGCAGAGCTCTTTTCAAAAATAGACATAATTGATATCGTCAGTCCCAAAACCAACGAAATGGGCACAGATAACATTTCAGATAGCAACGTAAAGCAATCTGAACATGTACTTCCTGACAATCTGACGCCAAATACCAAAGTAATCGAACCAAAGGTAACAGACAAAATTAGCGCTATCGAAAATGACCTTTTCTATTATTCAGAATGGATTTTGCTGTGTCATTTCCATGTATGATGGCATAGTGTTATATACGTCACCAAGCCTAACGCCGTTATTGGGATTTCCCAAAAATATGTGGCTGGGGAGGTCATTTAGTGATTTTCTTCATCCCAAAGATAGAGAAACGTTTTGTAATGAGATTACAAATGAAATCGCGATACCTATAGTGGAAGGAACTGACAGGAGAAAAGGTGAAACAAAATCATTTCTGTACCAAAATATTAATATTTCTCGTTTAGATATTCACGCTTCTTTCTACGTGTGCTTGAGAGAGTATCGCGGATTAAAGACATCTGGGTACAGTGTTGTAGAGAGAGCAGTTTCCTACCAAGCTTTCCATTTATCTGTAAAATTAAAATATACGACCCCTAATATTAACAAAATTCCCTTACCTAACGGCGAGGACACATTTCTAATAATTGTTGCCGTGCCGGTTTATTCAAACTATGCATGTAAGTGAAGTTAAGAGCTCAAGTTCAATTTACCATATATGCCATTTTAGTACCAGACGAAGTAAAAAAGTCGAGCATATTTGGTATGCGGCATACATCGGCCTGCATTTTTAATCAGGTGGATGCTGACGTTGTCATGAACTTTGGGTACCTCCCACAGCAAATGTTAGGAAAATCAGTCTTTGATTTTTATCATCCAGAAGATCTCCCATTTATGAAGGAAGTATATGAGTCAGGTAAGACTATTGTTTAATATACTTACCTCCTCTATACTCTGGCGTTTGCAGTAATGGTAAAATGTCAAATAGCAGGATCGGTTTATCGCAGCAAACCCTATCGTTTCGCCGTTCAAAATGGAGATTTCGTAATGATAGAAACGGAATGGTCGTGTTTCATTAATCCATGGTCGCGACGGCTCGAATTCGTAATTGGACTTCACAGAGTTTTACAGGTGACTACCCATCTATACTTTCCTCAGCGAAATAACGAGCTATCTATTCGAAGGGCCCCAGTAATCCTAACATTTTCGAAGCCCCTAAAGAAGATAAAAATAAACTTGCATCCGATCAAGTTTTGAAAGATGCCGAAATCATTCGAGAGGAAATTTTGCACATCTTAAATAAAGTAAGTACCTACTTACGTTTGACGCTCTCTTCTAAGACGTTGTGTTGAAGGAGTTGTACCGGCCTTCAAAACTGCCCCAGCGAGAGGTTGCCAGGCGATGCAAAAACCTAGAAACCTTTATGGAAAATATAATAGAATGTTCAAAACCAAATCAGTGTTTGGATCCCGTGCCTAAAGATGGTCATATTCTTGTAAGTTAGCGGATTTTGTTGTGATCACATAATGCTTACTAGCAAAATGTACGTGAAACGCGGGGCCGGTTGGGAATAATAAACAGAAATTTATTGTTAATTTTTTAATTGTAATTAAAGACAGATGCAAGTTACAAAAACTAATTTTTAAAATTGCTAGACTTTCTCCAGATAAATTCGTTTTCTGTTCGTTGACATTAAAGTGTTACAAGGTGTGTTAATAAGTGATCAGTTTAAGCAAGTATTTGTGGAACTTGTATCAACTACTCAAGCAGAACGCTAATGGTGCAACTAGAAATTAAAAAGTTAAAACGAACTACGTACAATGGTAAAAAAGCAAACGAAATGCCAAAATCCAGCAGGTCATGGAAGATAAAGAAAGATGTGGCATAGAAAAAATCCTGATAATGTAAAATGCGCATTGTAACACCCGGACGCTTTCGGAAGTTCAAGAGAACCCCAGAACGATGTAGAATAAATCCCCGACCGATTAGAATAACTTGTTTTGAAATCCGGTTCTAAATTAAAGATCACGACCAACTATAGACAAAAGCATCGAAAAGATTTCGAATGAATTAAAAAACAATATTACCATGCGTCTTCTTCAGACTGTACATCAATGTACCTACCACAACCCCTATTCATTTTACCGCTTTTGGAAAAATCACGGCCTACGTCTCGAGAGCATTTCAAATACACCTCCGAAGAAAACGAAACATTGACGTAATTGAGCGTCATCAATTTTGTCGGTGATTGTTCGTTGCGTTCTAAAGAAGGTATACCTACATTAATCCCTTTTGGGTTTAATAGAATTTTTTTCCGTACTTTTCAGAAGTTGACCGAGATATTTCGGAAACTCTGAAAATGATACACTAAATACATTAAAAGTATGGAGATTCGATACCTTTCCGGTGTTTTTGTGAAGTTGGCCGTGATCTTATTTATTTATTTATTGTCCCTCTCTTGTTCTGGGGCCTGAACAGGCTTGTGTCCAATTACAGAGTCATCCGCATAATGTTTTTTTAGAAGGTGTTAATTTGTCCTATACTACTCAGGTATTAGCTTACGAATTAAGAAAACTACAGGAAAACTTAATTCGGAGTAGCCGGCAGAATGCTCGAAACTGATCTAAGGAAATTCCCATCTCTGCCCCAGATGAAAAATTCTTACCTCAACCCAGGTTCAAACACCCGACCTTCCGGCTATGTAGTCCAACGCTCTGCCACTGTGACATATAATAGAATTTGCCAAAAATAAGTACTACAATAGAAACTGGTTTTAGGACACTGACGTAGGTACTTGATCCTAAAGAAAGTATAGTCGTTTGGAGACTTATGTGGTCGCATATTTCCTGGGTCAACTTCACGGGAACCACAAAGATCTTGCTTGTTTCTCCTTTACGATTTATAGCACAGTTGATACTGTGACAAGAACAAGATTTTGGAATTCGAGAAACATCCCAGAACAGAAGCCTAGTACAGATGATCATCTATTATTACAGATGTGCAACGAAATTCATTCTGAAAATTGGGACGTTCTGTGGACGTAAATATATATCATCGGAATTTAGGACAGGCCATTTTGGAAACCTGCATTTAAATCATATACAATTAGTGCGCGTTTTTACAAAATTGGTACCGGAACCTTTTTTTTGTATTTTGGGAATAGGTGTTATTGTTAGCAATTTGTAAATAAGTACAAATAAATTCATTTAACATTTGTTCTAAATTAATAATGTTACAGTATGGTTCCAACAACTTAGGATCATCATCACCTCGAAACGAAGACTGCGATAGGGACTCGTTTGAAACACCTCCGAGTTACACTCAGTTGAATTACAACGAAAATATTAACAGGTTCTTTAAAAGCAAACCAATGACCAACGGTTCAGATGAAAGTGGACGAACCGCTCATGTCGATCAGGTGCTCAAATGTTCTTCCTCCATTCCAATGTGCAATCAGTAAGACGTAATGCGAGCATAAGAGTCAATTGTAATTCTGTCTGTTTGTAGTAGAGTTTCTGGTAGCGGTAGTACCGGGAACATCAGTTCGGGAAGTAACCTTAATATCGAAGGTTCAACTAGTACATCAAATGGTTCTTATGAGCCTTTACTACTCACCGAGGAATTGATTCTAAGGTTGTAAATTGTTGGCCGATTTGTTAGTTTCGTTATCATTATATATTTAGACACAATGAGGATATGGAGAAAATGATGCGTCAAAGGCACAAGGAACAGCGTTCAACTATGAAGCCGTTGCCGAATGCCATTGTCAAAAACGAAAGTATCACCGTCAATCATGATCAACAGGTAATTTTTTTCGCACTAATTCCTATCTCTGTTGTACTTACTCCTGGGACCAAGACAATGTGTTTTAGTTTTCTATTTTAGGGAATAAAAGTAACAGTAAACAACATTGTCAAGCTGATTCAAAAATTACTGGTTACATTGAAATACACCTTGCACAATACTTTATATTCATTAAACCATTAGTACAGGAGGAAATAATTTCGCCAACGGCTTTTTGAATATTCATTTCTGCTCCTGTTTTCTTAATTGACGTTACATTTGCAACAATATTAACATTAACAATCAAATTTAAATTGCTATAGCTAATTATCAGAGTACAAAAATAATCCCTCTAACTTAAAACATACACATTGGTCCCAAATGGTTAGAATAATTTGCTCCATGGGGGTTTCGTTCTTATGCAATCGACTGCGACTTTAGTTCCTTGGTATAAAATACTATATTATTTAAGAGATTTGAACAGTTCCAGGGAGTAAAACGAAGTGGATCGTTGTCGTGGGAGGCGGAAACGGTTAAGGTTTTAAAACAGAAACATTTAGCCAATGAAAAACGAAATACGACTTTCGGCTCGTGTAGTCATAACATTTCGTCGAATTTTGCTGGCAAATACAACTCGAATGTTATAGATAAAGGAAACACTAGTGGGGTAAGTCAATCTTTCTCTACTTATTTAACATGTTAACAGCGAAACCGACAATTTAGAGTAAAACATTGTAATGATCATAACGGCGCAACGTGGGAGGGTGTAACGCGTTGTTGACAGTAAGGGTCGTTCATAAAATTTGGTAAAAATGCGAATCCATTAGGGTTTCCTTTTTTACGCTTTGCGACTGTTATTTCTGTCTTTTCATTTCTTCTTAATTTCTTTTAATGCTGTTGATCTGATAGTTCGGCAAAACACTATTTTTAGTAATTGTTCAATGTCAATTTCGACAAAACTTCTTAGTCTTAGATTGTCCGTCGTTCCATCATATGTGCATGTTTACGTGTACTTTTTACTGAAAATTTGGCAACAGCTCTAAAGCTTCCAGCCGAGCCCAAAATCGGAAATAGAACCAACTAAGCCAAAAAACGTTTGTTTTGATAATTTCATAGATTTCTTCACTTCACTCTATCATGTAACAACAGTTGTTTTAAAGAGGAAAAAGAACAGTTGTGCTAAACTTACACCTGGTCTTATTGAGATGCTCATTATCAACTTTTTGTGACCGCAACTGTTCATAAATTCAATTAATTGGTTCTAGTCGGATCACCTGTTTTTGGCAGTTACCAAAAAAACATATGCTTTGTCTAACACTACAAAACGCAATTACAGTGGTTAATCTTCCGCTTCGAATTGTGATTCGTGTCATTTTTTAACAGTTGAAATCAAACCATACAAACGTTTCAATGACCTTACTTTCGTGCTAGAAAGAGAAAACCACTGTCAACTACCATAACAATAATTATTGAACGCCCGTTATAATACTGTAGCACTTCGTATTACCGACAAAGACACTGATTCATTGAATAACCAGGCGGTTTTTGGAGTTTCTGAGCGAACCTCCCTGGTAGCTCAAGATTTTTTTTTGGTTACATTGGAAAAGAAAGAGAAATCAATAGTTTGAGGATGTTTCAAAATGGAAAAATAATTAGTTCTTGATTTGTAAGTGACAAAAGTCTTATAGGGTTGTGAGTCTTACTTGCTTTCGAGGCTTACGCGCTATAAAGTCTAGATCTGCCAAGCCCGTCTTCTGTGTGGGAAATAAATTGTCAGCAGACTGTTTAGTAAAACTAAAAGACGTTCTAAAAGGAAAAAAAAGTGCTTTTGATACATTTACCGAAACAAAGCATCAAGGTTTTAAAATTTCGAAAGCAACGTGCGCATGTTGCAATGAAGGAAAAACATCATCTTCCGAGTCATTCCAGTTTTTTTGTCTGGCAGCTGCTACTAGAAAAGGATAAAGTTTAATTCGCATAAAAAGGTGCATTTTCTGTAGGTATAGTTTTAGTACCTCATAATCAATAAATTTTATCAAAGCAACCTTCATACAGCTTTAAGGTAACAGATTTCATTTAATAAGTTTCATTTTTAAACTAAAATTGTAGGATGAGCCTGACATTTCTGCACTGTGCTTATTTTTAAGACAGGAACATTATTTTTCCCTACAATGTGGGTCGCAGTCAAGGTGGAAGCACCAGTGAAGGGCAGTTCTAAAAATAAAACAAAGAACACTATAATAGATCTAATAAATATAACTTATCACGTTGCTTGTCTAATTAAATTTCACAAGTCCATGTGAGCAAGTACTTCCTGAATAACCGGTATTGAATAAACTAAATGCAAGATCTACAATGCAACCGTACTAAGAGTTTTGCACTCTTAGAGACGTTCTCTAACAGTATAAGGTGAAAAATCCTTTTGTGAGTCTCTTATCATGCAGTGTAGAAAGTTGTTTAATTGATTTTTTTTATTTATAGGTGGGCGATCTACCCTTGTGGCCGCCATTTCCACTAACAGTAAATTCGTTGAATAGTAATCAGTCGAATGCACCTGGAGTCGTTCCCGTCTACTACATTCCAAGCCAAAGAAAAACTCCATCCGATTACGGCGAAGTTACATACCCTCCTGCCCACGAAGGTACTGTTAATGCACAAATGAATGGATCGTCAATTAAACGTTGACTTTTAGTTCAGTACATACGCGGAGTAATGTATAATCCAGTGTTTCCATCTCCAGTATTTTGCACCCCCATGGCAATGGTGCCGTTTTCATTGCCGCAACCTGTTGCGCCATTCATACCGGACAGTAAGACCGTGCTGAAATCGACTCTGTCAGGGCGCCAAAGGTCCACATCTCGAGCCACCTCAGTTAAGGCAGAACCTGGAAGCGCGATTGGCTCTAACGTTTCCGCAAGCTGTGTTAATCGAGTAAGTCTGCTATCTTTTTTCTCAATGCGAATTGTAGAGCTAATATTCGCTACGAATATTAACTTTGACTTATTTTAAATGAAAATTTAAGGATTTTTCCCATAAGGATATTGGTTTACCATCGGTTTGTTCTCCTGATTCTCCATTGGTGAGCTCCATTGATGGAGAAGGCCATATGGATAATTCTAATGTAACTTATAAGGTGAATTGCGTATTTAATGCATGTGCTGTTTAGCTTTTGTACAATGTTGATGTGACAATTCGTACATTGAGGAAGTTCTTACAGTATTATACATTTAGCATCACATCACTTTTAAGCAATTTTGTACTTACTTAAAAATAGTTTGTATCGAAACACGAAAAAAAAGGTGCATAGTGACTTGTTTTGTTATACACATACTGAATACTTAACGGGTAGTAACATGGTAGTCATACGTTTAAGGTGCTTTAAATTGTCATTCGTTGTCAAAACAATCATAGCATTGATTTTTCAGGAATGAATGGTATAACTTGGGTGGTGCAAATGGCCATTAAAACTTGTTCCGCTCAATTTTTTTCATTTTCGGCAAGAGGCTTCATTAGACCAAAAACTCGGTCTACAGTAAAAATGTAAATCATACTATCAACGCACATATTGTTTTGGATTAACTTTTTTCATTTCATAAAGTAGTGGAAATAATAACCTTAATCCGAAATTTGGCAAATAAAACCTTCTCCGTGAAATTGGAGTCTGGGGAACGATCCTTTTTGACGGTTCAAGATTCAAAGTCGAATTACTTCGTCTACTCCTGTTTCCGTTCACGTTACGGCGGAGGACCACACAGACTTTCGCTTTCTAATAAAAGATTTCAAAATCGCACATTTTATGTGTTTACATTTGTAGTTTTTGAGTACAAACAAAGACTCTTCGCTGTAACATTTCATTTTCAGAATTTGTAAATGGATTATTTTGATTCAGCAGCATTTAACCATCGAGTGAATTCACTTTCACGAGATGGTTAGCTTCCGTTTATCGTCGTGTATAATACAAAACTTTATTTTATAACAGAGGCCAAATTATAAAACTTTTCAATTCTGTAAGTATTTACCTTACACGTCCAAAATATCAAGCTTAGGTTCGCCCATCGTCTTCATGGAATCAAAATGTTGTTTGTTCTGAGCTTCCTTTTATTTCATGCTCCGCGTCCCATTTTTGTCCATAGAATGCACACTCATTTGTTTCACTTTCTCTAACCTTGCCGTTATAGTGATCACTTTATCTACTCTTACTGTTAAAGAGAGACTTAGCCTATTCACTCAAACCTGTTAAGTATGACGAAAATAGCATTTTTGGTCTTAATAAGAGCGGACGATGCGCACACTTTTCATTCTCCGTTGCCATCCTACACGATGATCGAAACTTTCAAACATTGTAGTTGCCTATGAGACTGTTTATAATAGCACTTAGATAACCTAAAATGAAAACGAAGTATGCAATGCAGTCATTGATTTTACGTACCTATTGAATTGATTCAATTTCCTCTTGTTGCTCCGATAATTCGCTTCCGGACAATTCGTTCCCAGAACAATTCGCGCCCCGATAATTCGCTCCCGAACCATTCGCATTCGGACAATTCGCTCCTAGAACAATTCGCGCCCCGATAATTCGCTCCCGAACCATTCGCATTCGCATTCGGACAATTCGCTCCTAGAACAATTTGTTCTAGGAAAATTCGCGCCTAGAATAATTCACTCTCATAGTTAATCTTTGAAAATCGGTTACTTGAACTGAACTCAATAATTCATAAACCAATTGAGCTCAACATGCATTTTTTCCGGGAGGGATATGTCCGTTGAATGAATTTTCCGAGAGCCCATTGTTCTGGGAGCGAATTGTCCTAGGAACTAATTATCCGGGTGCGAATTGTCCCCGAGCGAATTATTCGGGCGTGTATTTTTCGGAGAGCGAACTGTTCTAGGAGATAACATCTGGGTACGAATTGTCCGGGAGCGAATTATTCAGGCGTGAATTGTCCGGGAGCGAATTATTCAGGCGTGAATTGTCCTGGGAGCGAATTGTGCTGGGAGCGAATTGTCTTGGGAGTGAAATATCCGGACACGAATATTCCGGGAGCGAATTGAGCGATAGAGATTTAATTTATACCAAATAGATACTAAAATAAAAAGGGGCAATTATTTATGGTATCAAGACGGAAGGAAGATTAATTTTGCAGTGATTACTATACCAAATGTGCACCATTAGAAAGGAGATATATTGAAAAAATGTTTCAAAACTCACTCATGGATGTTGCCGCGTAACACATCTGTAAATGATGAGTAACGGGCAAAGATAGACCATAGCAGCTATCAATTGGCGAAAACCCGATCTATAGGGGGCCCAGGGGCTCGGATCTCGGTAAAACAGACAGACAGACAGAAAATCAAGCACATAAGCGTTACCTCAACTTCGTTGTGTTACGCTAAAAACTAATCAACAAGACTATCTACGGAAATCGCCGCGCAAAATGTTCAAAGCATCTACCACACTCCACTCAATGGATTAACCACGGACTATCTGAAGAGTCGAGCTGAAATTTTACAAGCGATTGAGTAACATATCCACTTAGAAGATAGCTAAAGGAAGCTACCAGCGAGCAATATCCAGGTGGGCTTTGTGTTTATGAATTCTGATACCAAACTTGATGGGATGGGTAATTAAAATTGATTTAGTTTTGGTTGGATAAAGGGGAAAACCAGGAAACCAAGAAGCTTACATTCCGACATAAAATTTATAGGAATGTTAAGGCTGACTAGTTTCGACGATACCGTCATCTTCTGACTTTAAAATTAAGGGGGGAAAATTACATAAACTTAAAACATCAGTAATGACAACTACGTTACAAACGAAAAAATTGACCAAAAAGGTCTCTTAAACAATTTAATTCAAACACAGTTCGACATGACAAAGTGCGAAGTTGAGTTTTTAATTCCACCCTAATTTCTTCGATGTCCACCCCATTTTGAGTTCAAGAAAACATGGACACCCTCAATTGAGTTTTGGAAATGTCCGTTGACGTGTTAAATTTTTTTTAACTTGAAGTAGGTAGGTATGTATTTGGAACCTTTTTGGCCAGTCAGAAAGGAAACAATATACTGACGTTTAAGAAGTATGTTGAGACCAAGAAAGCCAAATGCGATTGGAGAAAGCCACAGTCGTCACATCCTTAATTTTGAATGCGAATTTCATTTTTCATATTTCATTGGTAATGATATAGTTTTTGGCGGTTCTTCCTATTGGAGGTTGGTGATCATTTTGTTTCTCCACTCTGTCAGGTCGGAGAACTTTATACAACCATAAAAAGGTGCCCGGATTGGCACCCCCTTGCTTGATCTACAATCAATTACCCTGAACATATTATCTGTTTTGTTGCCTATTCTAAAGATTCCAATTTTTTTAGTTTTAGTACATACGTGGCTTGACAATTCTATCGTGTGTTGGCATTCGGTTGAGACGATGCATTTCTAAAATAAAATTGACACGTTTGTCTATTAATCCTTTACCTTCGACATGAGAGTATCTTTCGACCCTGCGTACTTTTTCTAAAGTCAGTTTGTTTGTTTTCGTACGATTTGAGCAGAAAGTCACGTACTATTATTTTTTAAGTGTTTATTTTATAATTGGTAGTTAACACGTAATCTAAAAAAATTAAATATGCTTTTAAATTGGTTACACCTTAACAACCATGGTGAGTGCGATTGATTTACCAGTGGAAGTCATCATAGATAACAGTTACCTATATAGTTTAAATGCAAGTAATTGTTGACGTAGGTACAGATAACGGTAATATTGTGCTTTTGTGTGAACTGAATGTAGCTCTAAAGTAATATAGTTGGGTTTTGGCCATCAGCAACGACGCCGTATGCAACATAAGGAAGATTTTTATCGACGCTGAAGCACGTACGGTTACTTGTCAAGACTGATGTATCAGGTTGTAATAGCTTCAAGAAACTGCCTCGTCGTATTTCACTTAATTTTTACTTTATTGAGTAAGTACTTGTTAGTTGTGTTTCACAGGATTAATAACTACCTACTACGTAAAGTTGTTTCTTCTTGTGTTTTGTCTACGTTTTGCTTCTGTCAATTACTCTTGCTTATACTTACATGCTTATTTTGGGGTGACCATAAATAGGCCATGGCACTGTAATCTAATTTATCTGTAGCATTGATTCAACGTTTTAGGAGACAGAAGTTATTTGGATGAGCTTGATACTAAATAAAATCCCACATATTTCGAAGTTAAAAGTAATAAAAATTAACAGAAGACAGACGTTAATTTATTCCACTATTTAAACAATAACGCCAACCAAGATGTATGGTAAGGTATGGTATGGTAATCTTAGTGAACTTAAGAACATGGAATTTACTAAAGCAACTCCGAAGAACTTCTAGAAAACCTTTCCTCTTAATTGCTTCGGAAGCTTCTTTAAAGAAATCTAAATGATGTTTACAAAATCTTAGGGAATTTCTGTCAAGAATACACAAGAGTCCAGGAAGAATCACTGTAGAATTATTAGGAATTTTTTTTTTTACTTTTTGCCTTTTTTTAAGTGGAAGAGGGGAGTACTCTACCCACTCGACCCACTATTCTCTCCGGAACCGTAATCAAACCTGAGATTCTTGTGGTTATACCCGAGCAACCAACCCACTAAATCAAGTGTGTGGGCAAACCAAGCTGCATTTTCTAAGAGAATATCTGCCGAATCGCTTATATATCTCTACCATAGAACATGTCCGAATGGTCACACCAGATCTTTTAAAGGTCTTCCAAAAATTACATCAATTATTTTAGTATCTTGAGAGGATCTCTTGAAGAATTCAGGAACAGCTTACGTCTCTGTGAAGAATATCCTAATAATTTCGAAAGGAAAAAGAACCTCTAACCAAGTTCTGAAGAATATTTGAAGAATCCCTCAAGAATCAATCAAAATTACCTAAAAGTAAAACCACATTAAAAACAGTATCATTATGGAAAAAAATGAAGATTAATAATATTATGTGTTTTATAGAAAACATTTGATCACTCTATTAACACTTTCTGGTAGTTACCGAGATGGCTCTTCCAGTTCGACTCGATATTGTCGTACAAAATTTCTATGCTGAACCCGAATTGAAACGTAACCCTTTTGATCATAGCATCTAACTTAGCAGACCAAGTTGTATCCTTACTAGAGAATTTGAGGTTTCAATTCGGGTGCCTACTAGAACTTCACCGACCTAACTAAACAGATTTACAATGGTGCGGTTGGAATATTTCTGAGAGTGTATGCTGATATATTTATTTAATTTTCGCAATTCACGTTTATCAAATGTTCCTCCAATAGCAAAGTAGGTAGTATAGGTAGGCACCTTGCTATGTAACTTTTATGGGTATACCGAGATTACGGAATGTTTCACAAATGACTCAGAGTCTTAAAGAACGTAAAAATGAGATAGTTTGGGAAACCTTAACTTCCTTTCCATTTACATGCCCAACGACAAGTGCAGACAACTCATCTTTGGAACAATAAAACAATATAACTAATGGAATTTTTTCCATACAAAAATTACGCCCCATACATATGGTCACCCTATAACACCTTCCTTTCTTTCTATGCACAACAACTTCATACAACAACGCACGCCACACTTTCATCCTCTTTGTGTCACCAGGTGGTAAACATCTTCAGTAGTTAGACATAGTATAATGCTTTAAGTACATACAAAAATTCAATATAAATTGATGCTAATGCGCTTTTGTTATACATACTTCTAGGTAATCCTTCCTTCGTGCACGTAAGTACTAGGATAGAAATATTCTCAAATTCATGTTGCATTACCTTAAAACGTAAAAGCTGTTGTTTGAATTTGTTATTACGAAGTTTCGTTGTTTGGTGGTAACCTGCATAAAATTTGCAGACCGTAGAGACTGTCGAGGACAAATTCGTCGACAGCGCACCTTACGACGAAGGGAGCAGCCACTCATCGTCATATTCGTCATTTTTCAAAACCGACAATGGATTCAGTTCGAATGAAGATTCAGCTGGGGAAAATGGTAGGAAGGACAAGAATAATGTAAGTTACCGATCTCCTTTTACATAGTGATCAAATTTCAGTTTGTGCATTCCTTTAGATCACGAATAAAATTTTGCAGAGGGCACACGCGGTCAGGAAGTGTGATCCGGTTTGGATGCAAGCAGTCAACGTTACACCAGATTTAATTTACCGTTATCAAATGTCGACTATGGATCTTGATGAGGTTTTGAAGGCTGATCATAACGCCATGGAAAATGTGAAACAAGTTAGTATTTGCATTTTTGTTAAAGTGGTGGATGGCAAGGGGTGATTAGGTACACCTAAACAGTATAAGTATGCCGTTTGCAAATAAAAGTAACCCTGTAATCCTCAAATGTATTCATTTACTTGGTTCCAGTATTTTAAGTGGGTCGGGTTCAACCAAGGTTGCTCTACTAACCCAGCTCACTATATACACAAAAACCCATACGAATTCAGTGGTCCTTAGTTCTAATGTACCCTGTGCGTTGGGCACCACTCCACGTCTCCACTATCTCCGCTTCTACTCAAGATAGAGACCCGATGGGAACATCGTTCCAAGGATTTTTCATACATAGGTATTTAACTATATTAACCTGCCTGAATTTTTAGACACAAAATTAGCCAGTCAAAATTTGCATAACTAATTAATTCGCATACCTTACATTTTTTCTTTTGTTAATCTTTTTTTTGCACAAAAACTTAGTTGTTCAATTTATTTTTGACAATGCGGACTTTCAGACAAATACAATAACTGGGCACGGAACGATGCACTTAATGGGGTTTTTACCTACTTCGTTTGAGCACAAAGTCTCTGAAAGATTACGTCACCACCGCCTTCGTTCTTTATCGTCGATGACTAATCTTTCAAGGCACCTCGATGTTTATCGAGATTTCTGGAATGTTCGCTACCCTAACCCCCTTCTTAAAACTGTTGCGGCTCGCAACACGGACAACGGTGGTAGCGGAGATACAGTCCCAGGTAACTCGTGTAATGCGAAATTGATGGCGGTACTTGTACGATGACCCCCTCGTGCATCTTTTATTTTTTAACAAAAAACAATCCACCGTCTTACGAATGAGTTGGGGGGTGCCTCTAGGGTTAGCGTTTTTGTTGCACAATCAAATTCTGTGCATTTTGTCATGCACTATATGCAATATGCATTAAAAGAATTTATGGATTCAAAACCGTACACGCCGGTATTGTTTTCCTTAGAAAAACTGGTTTACATTTCAAATACGGGATCGAGCGTTGCCCATATTACCAAAAAAAACGGCATCTAAAATAATGTCTACTAAAATCCCAATTATAAAAATTCCTACTGCTTAATTATTAATTAACAAGCACCTATAAAGTGGATCACTTCAGTACCTTTATTAATGATGCATCCGAGTGACATTATCACTGGTGCTATTGCAGATCGAGTTGTAGTCTGCTCCCCAAATTCGCCTTGGTAAATACTCCAAAATTTACTACTGGTCGGCGGTGAATAGCACCGTGGGTTGTTGAAAACAATCGCAGGTTGGTTAATAAGATAAAAAAACAACGCTAGTTGATGCCATATCTCCATTAATCTTCTTACGCAAATTTACTAATGCTATGTGAGTTCTAGCCGAAAATCGCACTCACCTTTTTAATTCACCTAGCCCGTAACTATAGGACCAACCGCTTTTAAATCACAAATTTGTATTACAATAAATTGCCAAGTTCATCCACTGATATTTACGTGACCGCTGTTACAGAGCGAATGCTACTAAAATGACTCCAACGCCGCGCACTACATAACATGCAGATTCGCGCAATATGTGCATACTAAAAATAACTACGTATATTAACATTTGTGTACACTGCAAATTAAATTTACCATTTAAGTTACACTGTAAAGTTCAAATTTTTGCCATACAGTAGGACAATAAAAAGGAATTAATTTTGTGATAAATGTCGGCCCATGACATTTTTAAGTTTCATCAAAAGCTACTTTCAAGGTCTTCAAATTGTGTCCAAATTCGCATTCTTCTCGCTTCCTGTCAAGTGCATTTCAAGTTCACCGCAAATTCTCAATATAAGGTCTTCGTCAAATCACAATATCTCTCAAAGTTTCCAACAATTAAAAGCGAGGAATCTCTCAAGTTTAAATGTTTCTCTCATGTTCATTTGAAGTTACCTACTCTTAAATTTTCATCATGTTCCTCTAAAGCTTCTTTTCTATTATCAGTAAACAAACGTGTTTCAATATGAAAGAGTATAATTGTAGGAGATAAAAATTGAATAATTTTATAAAAAGTTACCTACTTAGCATTATGTATCGGTATGGCTCTAGTTAGTGGAAAGAATGATTATGAAAATATTTAATTCTTCGCACACCATGTAAGAGTCTTTTGAAACAAAATCCATACCTATTATATCAATATGTAATTACTTACTATTACACAATACTTTTAATTGCAGCCTGATTTTGTCAATGAACAATTGCACGAACTGTATTTATCTATGGAAGATGAGCAAAAATCCCCAACCTATAATCTGTATGGGTCGGTCTCCAGCAGTGAACAAGAATACAATAATTATTCAGATACGGTAAGCCAATAATAATTTTTTATACAGCATTGGGATCTCACAATTCTTTAGAAGTAACGATGTTCGTTAAATGGGGCAAAATTAAATCATATTAATTTTTGGTTTGCATGGCTAATACATTCCTTCAAACAAATTTGTGTTATTTCAAAATGAAAAATTAGTTGCACCACAAAATACCAGCTTCATAGGTAATATATCTCAAAACCTTCATGTGTTCCAGGTAATACATGAAAGGATGGCTAATAGTATACTTATGATGATTTATGAAGAAAACGCTGCCCTTCCTTCTTCCGATCATTGAAGCACCATGAATGTTTATATAATTGAATTGTTTTTATGGATTTGCAGTCAGTTGTTAAGTGTTGATTGTTTTTGTTAAGATTTTGTCGTATAGTCCCGGGTCCCTATGCCATTAGTGTAAGGCAGCGAAAATGCGAACCCCCAAAACTTTTAGACCTCGAATGTCGAAAATTTTACAATCATAATAGTTATATTTTTATATAATAATGTTTTGTACATAAGTACAAAATGTATTGTTATGTCTGTAAAGGACAGTTAGGGTGGTTTAAAATGTCAATATCGCCATGACGCAATAGGTGCTAATGGGACACTTGTGAATGTCCTCTTTTAATTTAATCGCTAATCAGTAAATCAAAAGGCGTGGCTGAGAGACACGTTTGGAACTCTAGGGTGGCTCACGGAAGATGACACAGAACTATTTTTCGGTTATTAAACATGTTTCAACATGTCTCCTATCATGCAATATTGGATATGCTTTTTAAAATTCGCTTATTTAGTTTCTAAGTGACTCCACGATGTAACTGCCAACATGATGTTCATGTCAATAGACGGACGTTTGGGTAAATGATTGCCCAAACATATTTTTTATGCCTTAAAGAGAAAGCGAATTTTTTAAATATATCCTCTAAACTAAATGAACAAATCTAAAAAATAGCTGTAAAACTGTCGAGCTTCCAATTTACGCTGTTTTAAAATGATTCATATTCTCGGAACATGGCAAAAACGGGGTTAAGAGTTTCTCAAGCTCCACCTTTGTGATCTACTTGAAAAAGCAAACTGCACAAGTCGAATGCGCTTCAATCACAATCAGTGCACAGCGAGTACAATCAAGTGCCTACAAACCAGAAATGTTCTTTTGTAAAATATGCCTATCAGAAATATTGCTTAATTAACATGTGGTAAGAATATTGTAAGAATAATCCTAACATGGTAAAAATATTCCATGTTAGATTCTTGAAATATTCTTTGTCGTTAGGGTGTAGCTTATTTATTCAACACATTCACGTTCATGGCCATTTTGTCATTGTACTTCGTCACTGTTAAAATATGTCATTCAGTATTATGAAAAATGTACTATTAGCTATATTTTCTATTTATTTAAGAAAATGTGTAATGTTATGCGTTTTTTGTAAGCCTTTCTCCCCAAATGACCAATTAAACTAAGTAAATATTTTATGTAGATTTATATTGTACCTAGGCATAAAATAACACAATCGCACAGTCGAAGACATTTGTGCTAATAACTTCCAAGCTTATTTCACGTTAGGTACCCTTTTTGATGTAAGATTATAGATGTGTTAGTGTTTCAGTGTGGTAAATAAATGTGGCGCAATGAAAACATGTCTTATCCTGATTGTAACACCTTGATTATACACCTAGTTGTTCTCTAATCCAAATTTCATGCAAATATCAATATAACAACCCAAGCATTTTAGGTAAAATATAGAACTATAGCTACAGGCCGATTCAAATTCGAGGGCCATATGGGGATCTCGGAAACTGTAAGAGATAGGTAGGTAGTTTAAATTTGGCAAAATCGTTTTTATTTTATACCGAAGTTATTTAAAAAGATATTTCAACATAAATGACACATTAATATGGCGACTTTTTTCCTTCTACAAGATGCTAGTTTTAAATTTTAAGTCTGACGTTTCGTTTCCGATTAACCATCATCAACTATGTTTTTTCTTATGGATTTTTTACCTTTGTGTCATTTGATAGAGCACTTTTTTCTGATTTCATAAAGTAAACTTCACTATTTTTTAAATATTGTTAAATATCAAGTCACAGACTTGATAGGAGGTTTGTAGTTTTTCATCTTTAAGACACAGTTTGTAAATAATCTTTGTATACTTCTACCCTCTCATGAACAATATTAAAATCCCAAACGTGTGTTGTGGAAAAGAGTTCTCTTTGCAGGTTTCTGTCATGAGCAGTTAAGCAGATTTTATTTAATTTAATAAGATGTGAAGGTTTATAATAAACGAGATTTAATTATTTGGATTTATAGTTTACATGTAAAAATTTGACAGCAAACGTCCTTTTGTACAATCGCCATTTAATTTGAATATATAAAACTGGCTTTATAGAATTATTCAAATTTTCATCGTAAAAATCTAGGAACTTATAATATCCATTAGCGAGCAAAAATAAGATGCAATGGGTTTCTTTATGCTATGTTTAATCTAAGTTCTGCTTAAATTTAACGACACAAACAACTATTTATAGTATTTTGAACATTTATTTTACTTTACGAATATAATTTTTACACATTATTTTAGAAATCAATACTTCCATAAGCGTTTACATAATGCTGCGACTTGAACAGCTCGACGTGGACTACCTAATTGAATTCTGCTTCAGTTTTGAAATTTTAATATTCGCTTGGTTTCCAGGATAATAGCGGAATTGCTGGTGAAACGCGCACTGTTTATTAAAATGTGTTGAGGGTATGTTTTATTAACCATTTCGTTCGAGCTTTATTGATGAGTTTTTTACACCTGAACTACTCCGGGCAATTAATGTTCATCAATAAAGTAAGAGTCATAAACAGGAGGGTGTACCCATTAAAGTAATTTGCATTCACGATGACAAATCAATAAGTACGTTAGAAATATGTTAAATTGCATCGTACTGTTGGCGAGATGTGCGCAAAATTTCTTGTGCCGCTGCTAAATCATGTCAAGTCAGACGTAAACGATGTGTATGAAGTTCTACATCCATTGCAGGCACTTTGTCAAGTTGTGGGATTAGCACCTTACAGTTTCACGAGGAGGAGTGATGGTTCCAAGACGTACATTCGTTCGCCATTGAGTATAATCGGATATGCCATCCTGTTCGCTTTGTATATCTCGGCTATTGTCGTTCGTATTTGTTTCAAGGAGGATCTGAGTGATGAAGCAATTGAAAGGTACTTGGATAACTTGCAGGAGTACGTCATTGCGCTGATTGTATTTGTTGCAATTACTTTCGGCTGGATCTTTTCCAGGAAAGTAATTGAGGTGTTCAAGAATGTGGACGAGATTGATAAGGAGTTCAAAGATCTATCTGTTTGGATGCCGTATAGGTATGTACCTAATTTTGCTGAAGTTTTCATTATCGCCGGAGGGGCAAGATGTTTCTGGGGCAGGTATAACCCTGTAACTATGCTGACCAATGATTTTGAAATGGCGCCTGATTGCGTTTCTTGGTGCATTAATTAGCTATTCCTTAGGGTAGGTATGCATTGAATTCTGCAAAGAAACAATGTAAAAGATATGTATCGATTTAAAGCCGTGTAAATTGTAAACCTTGGGGACAGGGCTACATGATGTGGGGTTGGCGACATCTGGGCGTCATCCTCGAGCGTAGTATACTAACGTGAAGGTTTTTCAGTTTTTTCCTATCTTCTACTACAGTTTTGGTCCGATTCTTTTCAAATTGGTGTCGTCGGAAAGATGTTGTAAACGCGCACAACTCCTGCGTGGCGGAATTTTGTTTTTTGGCCTAGAGGCGAAATTAACGACCTTTTGCAAGGCGCGCGCGCGCGTCTTTGAGAGGTAGTCAACTTCGGGCACCTTTTACCTTCCGTTGCGAATTCTGTCACGCGTTTTAACGTTTCGTAAATCTCGAATGTCTGTCTCTCTTTCTCGTGTCGCCAATAGAAGCGAATTGCGGGTGAACGGGACGTCGGAAGTGGGTACCGTCAAAGGGAATGTGGTAGCTCCCGACATGATCTTACTGATGGTGGAGTCAAATCTTCAAACGCGAATTGCGAGTGAACGGGACGTCGGAAGTGGGTACCGTCAAAGGGAATGTGGTAGCCCCCAACACGATCTTACTGATGGTGGAGTTAAATCTTCAAACGCGAATTGCGGGTGAACGGGACATCGGAAGTGGGTACCGTCAAAGGGAATGTGGTATCCTTCGACAAGATCTTTTATTCATGGTTGAGTAAAAAGTGGCTAATAGAATACTGATCTGCCACACAAAAATGCGCTGAAGTCCCTTCGATCTCACACGAGGACTTTGATAATTTTTTTAAGTAGTTTAACATCCGGTCTGAGCAGGAATTAGTTCAAAATGGAATTAATTCTTGATTTAATTCCATTTGATGAATTAAATCCAACGTAGTTAAGCTTTTTTTAGTATTTCTGTAAAAGGGATTATAATTAAATCCTTTTACAAAAGGAATTGTAATCGTGAATAGTAGACAATGCTTAAATCATGACTTAAGCTACTATAATATGAAAGCTTAATTTCTTTGAGAGATGCTAAATTAGACAACGCTACCACTGTAAAGTGCAGTCCATAAAATAATTTGAGCAATCTATGATATTCTAAAAGAAAACAGTAGGTTTGGTATAAGTGAAACCATTAAATAGTGAAATCTTAGTCATTGAATACACTAAAAAAAAGTAGTATCATGTTAGGCACATAAAGCGTGCGTGGGTGAAAAGTTGTACTCGTACAATACATACAATGTGCATAACTTAATTCCATTGGAAGTATTTTTTAACGTACAAAGTACACTGTTAGATGCAGTTATTAACGCACTTTAGACGTAAGAAATGTACATACATCTACAATTTTTTTCATTTGAAAGTCCAAAAAAATAAAGCATGTTTAATTTGAAAAAATTAAATTTGAAGTTATTAAAGTTGATCATTAGCTTTAAAACACCCTGTAGAAAGGCGATCAAAATTTAAATCATTGTCACGTAGCATCAAGTCAGTACTGTCGATTTTGGAGTACTTATTGAAATTCAAGTCAACGGAGTCACAGGTACAGCCTGTGGTACAGGGCTCCAAAGAATAGCAGTCAAACGTAAAAAATTTTGAAAAATCTTGAATAAATTGAAAACCTTTGATGCTGTATATAGGAAAATGTGGTATCAAACGACGTATATAAAATACAATAAAATACAGGGTGTTCTATTTAAAATAAGAAAGTTGCTATACATATCCGGTAAAACAGGAACTGAAACGATCATGATAAGATTTTCTTTTGATAGATCATAAAAAATTATGTTGGTAATGTTGGTATGCAAATTTTCAGATTTAAATTATCAATGACAGCCTGAATACTTTTACCGAACGGTTTACGTGAAACAGCCTGTATAGTGCGAGAAGAATCAAGCCCTTAGTTTTCACATCGTCTCGTTTAAAGGATCTTCCCGCACTTTGAGAGTACCCTCCACCGACACGTCGTTCTGTAGATATTTACACTGAAAGTTTTGACATCACCAGTGTCCAGAAGTTTCACTTGCCCATTATGAGTACCCTCTTCTGACATTTGGTTTCCAAGACATTCGTTTCGACTTTATCAATAGGTGTCTCGCCAGACGATTTATTTTGCCTTTGCGAGTACTGTTCTTTAACAGATTTTCGCTTTAAAAGTTTTGACATCACCAATGGATATATTTCTTCCAGATGACCCAATCTCTCTTTGTGAGTACCTCCCTTCGACAATCTTAATTCCTTTTGAGACCTTTCATTAGAGTTCCATGAAAGATAAAACCGGTCCCCCTAACCCTCTATTTTAATAAGGAGTAGGTAGAGAACAGTAGCACGATAGTTGGTAGTTGGCTTATTCTCGCGAGAGTATTCGTTTTTTGATACTGTTGAGGCGGTTTATTCTCACTACAGTAAGTATGTTTCGTTTATCGATTCTTACAAATCCAAAAGGAATTATTGATTCACCGATTATGAGGAGGAAATAAATTAAGAATGAGAAAGATAAAAATAGTATTGTAGTAGGTCTCTGCAATTTTCGTGGTTCTTTTTCTATTATAAAAAGCATTTCATAAATCGAAATTGTTAATAAAAAAGTCATTTACTCTCGGAGAGGCAACAGGACCCAGTGAATTTATGTGTTCCTCTTCTAAGTCTAACTGTAAGCCCAAACGCTGCCATTTTTCTTGATTCGTGGTTTTTTTAGGTAACCAATAATACATTTTCTCTTTTAGACGTTGCTATGGAGTGCTGATTCTCAACATTGCGCTAATTATAGTGGTTCAGTTCATCGTATTCATATGGATTTGGCTAAGACGAGAAATGGATGAAGACGTGCTATTAACACTGTTGAATTTAGTAATCATCTTACCTTTCTTATTATTAACGCACCTCACAGAGTTGCAGTATGTTCAGTACATCCATTTATTGAAATATCGATATGCAATTTTAAACGAGCATTTGGAAGTGCTGTATCGAGAACATAAAACTCGCGAGGGTAAGTAAAAATCCCTTTGTAATAATTCACAAATATAGCTAGTGTATGAGAAAGCTATGTTAATATTTAGGAGAGTAAACATGTCTGTACTACACGGTCCACGTTTTTTTTATATTTAATAAACAAACAATTTACATGAGCACTTTCAAAAGGTGGTTCTAGAAATTTTCCACTTTCTAGGAAATTTCTCCTGTAGGTATTTTCGCGCGATGTGCTCGGGTGCACCATCCTGTTGAAACAATTTTCGTATCTTCTATGGTTTCCGAGATCCCCATTCTTATCTTGGATACAGTGTATAAATGAGATTGGTACTCTTTCTTGTAATTTCTGCAAAAGTTACCTACGAATACAACTACTGAAGTTATACTAATTTTAGGTTGGATATTGACAACCAATTCTGATCCCGACGTGACGAAGGGCATATTAAAAAGCGCTGAAACGATATCGAACCCAATTTCGGTCGTTGAAAAGGTAGTGACGATACACCTCAAGTTATCAGATGCAGCGAACTTAATCAATACGTCATTTTCGGTTCAACTTCTCTTTCGAATAACAATAGCCTTTACATCTATAGTTGCCGCTCTTTATACGATCGGTGTTAATTTCTCCAGCACCGAGGATGAGCAAGAGACCTTGGATGTGGACGTACAGTTTACAGCTTGGGCTGCTTCAAGCGCTTTCGAATTGTTTCTTATAGTTTGGATTGCAAGCTCAACATGCGAAGAGGTATTCGGTAGCTTTTAGAATATAATTATGGAGTGGGTATTGATTGATAGTCGTTCAGAAGTTCGACGCAATCGTATTATTAAATTGGGGGAGCAATTTGAAAATTGCTGACTTGATAAAGCGTTTTAAGTAATTCATTTTATCGTTTTAGGCAAATAAGTGTCCTCGATTGATGCATAAAATTCGAAATGCTACTAAAAACTCGCAGCTTCAGGATACGGTAATTCTATCGCTTCATCCCATTTGCCTCTTGATAAATGTTAAATATTTATTACAGATTGAAATGTATTCGTTGCAGATGTACCACAACCGTCTGCAGCTTTATGTTTGCGGATTATTCCCTCTTGACTATACTCTTTTACATACGGTATGTACTTATAGTGATCTAGCGTACACTTATCGAGAACCTAGCGGTTCCATGTTAGAGTTGTTTTATGTTGTTACTAAGCTATCACATTACGTAACTTTTATAAGAGTATTCAAAAAGCCTTTGAAGGTATTGTTTCGTGTGAGTCTGATTGAGCTTTGAAGGATGTGGTTTTACTGCTAGGAGGCCCTCACTTGGAACTCATAATTGAGTAGCTCAATAAATGTAAAGTGTGAGAAGCGAAGATGGTGTCCTTCACACCATACTAAAGCAGACCACATAGATCAGTATTTGCCTTTTCCTTTAAAACGATAATGTCTTTTCCACACATTTACTGACGGACAGACTATTTTTAATAACTTGATCATGCACGAGTAAAGCATATAGATAGGCTATTATTGAATATTCGAAATCGATACAAGTAGAGTTAAAAACTTATAGTACCTAAGTACAAATTAATCTCTGTGAAATTATCACTTACCTGGATGAAAACCATGTATCTTTTGCAAAAGTGTTTATCTGTTGCAGATTGTGGCCGGCGTGACGACCTATTTGGTGATACTAATACAGTTTAGAAGTGCAGGAATGGCATCAAAAAAGAGGTTACAATGCAATCGCACGGGATCGATTCAATAAATTCGGTTATGTCAGATGTAAAAAAGTTTCACAGAGGGCGATTTAAATTTAGCGTCTTAATGCAAGTTATAAAGAAATATATTTGTAAGGTAACGTGTCAATGTATGTATTATTTAAAAAAAATGTTTTTAAAGACTTTTTGCACAGGAGCTTAACATTAACTTTAACATTAAACATGTTGAAGTTTCCCCATCCTTTTCCATGCAAATGTAATGCACCAAATCACTTTCAAATATGAATCAGTGGGCACGTTGTAACGGGTGGTGGGTGTTTAGAATTAAAAAAAGTATTTTTTTCGAATTTGAATTTGTTCAGTATGGGAAATTTACGGACGTACTCCTTCAGAGCGAACGTGAATGAATGTATGTCTGGCGATAACAAAAAACGTATTGCGGAAACAGCAACACGATCTCGTGGGACCTAAATGTTTTATTCCGTTTTGTTTAAAGCCGAGCACGTGACAGAAATTCAGGTTTACTGGTCGTTTAAGAAGGTACGCTGTCGAATTCTTTGCTTTCAGAAAGGAAGGCCTGTTTCGGTATTTCTACCGGGCGAGATTCAAAAAGCAAAAAAGTGGAAAAGCGAGAAATTCTAGCTTGGTTTCGCGAGTAGAAATGTACTATTGGGTGCGTTAAAGACGAAGACTAGTTAACGAGCGATCACGTACACTGTTTGTGTGACGTCCTTATACAGCTTTTTGTCCGATGAATCAAATTTTGTATACAATTAATCGGTGCATTTACCCGCAACTAGACCTAGTTAATAAATTAATATCGATACAACGGAACGTCGGCATTTTATTCCGTTGCATAATAACGATTTCAAGTATTTTTTTCGCGAAATTGAAGCTTGTTCACAATACGTAGGGAGATTTTTGTTTTGAATTCATCACCGAGTTAACTGTATTATTGAAGCTGTCTGTTTCCATATTTCTAAAGGGAGCAGCATTTTCCAAAAAGAAATAAGATCAATTGCGCCTGAAAGGAATCGCATTCACGTCAATTATTGTCAGACATTTTAAAGTTTTTGATTTGTATAAAATAGTAGCCGATATTTTTATGAATTTACATATTAATTTTGTTTGGTGCATTTTTAATATTCCTAAAGAAATTGACCTATGAGAATTATTTGCATGAACAGATCTTGTATTGCACTTATTGATAGGAATCGAATCCAAACAAATTATTTTGGTCATTTTATTTAATTGACTGGAAAATTTGCATTTAATTTCAGTGATACCATTCATTTGGTTGGATTATAAATGTGTTTAGTGTTCAGGGGTATATGTATGTTTCAAACAGCAGAATGTACCAGAAACCATAGGCGTATGTATTAGAGTTCAATCAAACCAGGGCATTAGGTTTTGAATTTCAAATTTTAAGAGGAAATAATAGGCTAAACTCCCGCAAGATCAGGGTTGCAAAAACATTTTCATCACTGAGCTAGCCGTGGGTAAATTGTCAAGGGTAATATAACAAGACCTTGATAAATCGTCGACTATTTTGATTGCATCTAAATTTCGATTGTATATTTTATAATAATTTAACGAGACATATTAATTTTGGCGTTAATAATCTGATTATTAACGCCAAAATTATGTCAAGGCAAATTAATAAATGCAAGAGAAATTTAGCAGCAATCAAAATAGTCGCTTATTAATCAAGGTCGTGTTATATTTATGAAGATTATTTCTTGAATCCAATTATTTATATCAGAGAGGCATATTCACAAAATGAAACAGTTTGATGTCATTATGCAAAATATCAACAACAATCTACAAAATACAAACATAGGTATCAATTGACCGAATTGAATTCCACATACACTTTGCACTATATTCTTTATAACCTTATTCCCCATCTAATTTTTTCATGTTCCAGGTCAAAATATCATTCAGTTTTGTGAATGGTGTTGATTCATTTAGTTCACATTGACGATGCTCGCAAAATTTGATGAACTGCCTCCATACGCTATTTTTACTCCTCACTGTATTATGCGGGATTGTAGACTGGACCACACCACCATCATTTCTTCGCTCGTGGTTTCGCCAAAACGATTCATTTCAAAAACTTTAACAACACGATTTTGACGTTTAAGTTAAGTGCTGTCAGATGCACAAGCTGTCATGCTGATAGTCGGCTATCGTGCACCATGCAAAATAGTCGGTAATGGAGGGTGTTGATTGGTTTCGTCAAACAGGAATCAAAAGTGTGATTGGTTGATAATTGACTTTTTTAGGCTATCATCACAAAAACGGTGATTTTGTGGTCGCTTTTGCGGCCATAAAGTTTCACTTTATTGTACGCTTCTGTCAAACTTTACTTTATTGTACACATCTGTCAAACTGTACATATTTGAAACTGATGTGTGAGAAACAGTAATCTGTTTGATACAAAGCGTCTATCTGGTCTAGCCCTATCAAGGATTGGGCTATCCACGTGCGTTTTTTTCATTTTCGGACTTGTAGGAATGTTTCACACTATTTTGCATAATCACAATGTTCACATTTAAAATTATAGTTTGACGTTTCAATCTTTGCTGCTTGCAGACCTTTTTGAAGTGTAGAACCAAAACATGAGGAAGATGTTATTGCTTACATTATTATACGAAGAATCACCAGCAATTAACCGAAAACACAAGTGGCTACCTATACCTGCCATCAAAGTAGGTAATCAGGTTTCTAATAATTGTACAGCATGTTAACTATAAGGTCTTGGAAGCCACAGTTACGAAGGACTTATTGCATTTGACGTTATTAAAATCTTGTGCAACGGAGGATGTTGCGATTGTACTTTTACTCTCAAACCAAACTCTTATATCATATATGACTTAGGGTCGCAATGCTTGCATCTTCCAAAATTTCATTTAGGGTATCTGAACTGTCGCTATCGCCCATTTTGATAAGCACAAAACACACGCAAAGATGCTAATTATAATTACATACGACAGGAAATGCTTTGTTTTTAATTGTCTAAGATAACTATGATTTTCAGAAAAAATATGTTTATGAGCAAATTTTTGAATTCTTTTTTGATGATCGCCTAAAAAATGTTGTGTGCACCTTGGCCAAAAGTTATTTGTTTAGGCCTCATCTGAATTGCGGCCTCGGCTACCGCCTCGGCCACAAACAACAGCTTCGGCCAAAAAAGATCACTTTTACGGCCTTGGTACACAAATAACTATTATAGACGAAGGAAATAATCACAGTAGAATTTTTGACAGTGCCGTAGAGGTCTAATTTTATTTTATGCAAGTGAGATCTTCGAAGAGAATGGTGCAACAGCTGAATTGTGGGTTGAGTACTTCAAGATGGTAAGCATTGCAAAACGATAAATCGAGGCTGAAGGAAGCGGAGACTGGTACCTTCACTTGAAAAGTATACAACAGATGTTGCCGTATCCGCGACAATGGCCATTTTGATTTTGATTAACCTGAAGTCATTGCCGAACAGCACGTCGATGCGAGGTTGGCAAGGGTTACAAGTAGCCCAAGTATAGAAGTGGAAAAAAGTACCACTAATTTGTAGGACTATGTGGCCATTTTATTTTATTATACTCGTACGAACATTTACACTAAGGTGCATAAAAAAAATTGGCTGGTTGTAAATAATTTTTGTGGCCTCGTCATTTTGACATATCCGGTGTGGGGGATGCTCAGACCACTCATTTTGTACGACAATTGTTTTTCTGAGTATATTTTCCAATAATTATATATCTTCACATTTAAATAAAAAACTTACTGTTAGTCACTCGTCTATCATTTTGGAGCTCACTGACAGTCCAAATTTGTGCACAGAAAAAATGTGTAAAATCGTACCTTCAATTCTTTTATGCATTAATAAATGTTAAAAAATGTTTCTTTAAATGATAAGACAATAGATGCAGGACATGTAACTTTTTGCAATCCTTAATGGTCAGTGGGCCCCAAAATGGCATGTTTTACACCTGTGCAGTCCATTAGCTACCCCTATCGAGAATTTTCACAGAGGAAAAACTTGGGCGTCTTGTCGAACCCACCTTATTCACGAATAATCAGCACATATTTTGGGTAAATTTGTGTTGTTTGGGTAATGAAAATCTATTGTCTAGCAATTAGACGAGAAAAACTGTCAACTAATAAAAATGCGATACCAAAGGTGGAGCAGGTGGGGCATTTTTAGGAATTTAGTGTACAAAAATGGTTAAAATTGGACAAATTTTAAAATTATTTGAACGCGCCAGTACATTTTCTACAACTTCGATTAGAAGAATGTTTTGATAGGACCAGTACTTTAGATGCTAAAGACGACAGAAAGTCGTCAAATGGTATACTTTTTGGCGAATATGAGAACAGACTCAGATTACCTACTCGTTTTCAAGGCTTAAAGTGTAGTCATTGAATAAAATCTATTTATTTGGTTGCTTAAAAGCTCTTCCAAATGTATTCCACTACCATACTTAGATTTCACTTCACTAGAACAAGGATAGGAATCCTTACCCTATAAGCTAAGATAAAGAATCCGATAATTTTTGGTACTAAAGAGAGATAAGTGAACGGATGTATTTCTATGATTATTTTTCACATTTAACAGTCGACCAATGAAAACGCCGTATTCAAAGCTACTGGAGAGAATTATTTCGGATATTTTTCGGATATACCCCTGCTTGTTGCTAGACAGCGAAAATATTTTTGAAACAAATAGCAACCCATGTCTATAAAGACATTTGTTTAACAACGCTTAGTAATCGTAATTTTGACGTTTGTAAGTTAATACAAGTTTAGTGCAACATTTTCTCTAAAATGAGTCGTTTCGGTGTAGAATCGCTACAAAATATACAAGAAAAAACTAAGGAAAATGTGCCGTTAAACACCATTAAAACGAAAAACATGGTTTGGAAACAGTTTTCTTCCTTTTGCGCCGACAGGAATTATGAATTAATGGAAACCACTTCAAATGAACAACTCGCTAATATTTTAACAAATTGGGCTTTCAACATGCGAAAATCGAACGGAGAAAATTATAAAGAAAATGTAGTGAAAACTATGTGGAACCAGACTGCAAAAATGATACAAGATAAGTACTTCAACGAATTCAACAGAGAGATTGACCCATTCAAAAACCCAACTTTTAAAGTAGCTAGGGATGCGAGAAATGCGAAAAGGCGCACACTTCAGACCGATCCAACCAAACGTACCACCAGTTCAACGGCTTTGGACAAAAAAGACATAATAGCTATGATGAACGTCTGGAACGAAAATACACCAGAGGGATTGCAACGAAAACTATTTATTATCATTTCCGTGGAATTGGCTTGAAGGGGTAATGAAGGACTAACGGCACTCGTGCATCACTTTAAGGAGGAATTGGGAAACGATGGTATTTATACTGGTAGAATTGAATACAATCCTGTGTTCACAAAGACAACACAAGGTGGAGAACGGAAGTGCGCAAATAGTAAGTGGCTAATTGCAAACGAAGAGGCTCTCAATTACTGTCCGGTAAGGTTGTTAAAGAAGTTATTGTCTTTTCGAGGTAAAAATATAAAGACGGACCGTTTATTTTTAACTGTAAACCCCAATTGGAGAGATTTGCAAGGTGTTGGCTGGTACAAAGACGTTCCTGTAGGAAAAAATGTTATGGGAAAATGGATGAACGATTCTGCAAAACGCGCTGGGCTTAACACTACTGACAAGAAAATAACGAACCACTCGAGCAGGGCCACTGCTGTATCCACACTTGCAAAATCTGGAGTTGGGGAGCAGCAAATTATTAAAATTACCGGGCACTCCAATGCCAATTCAATAAAACCATACTTGCAGCTAGAAAAGGAGCACCATGAACAAATATTAAAGACTATTCAATTCATCTAACATTTGTCACATTTCGACCAGTGAAATGTCGAGATTTCAAATTGTTGAGCCAATGGGAACGAATTATAGTGATAATTTCACGTGTGGTATTTCAGCGACAATTCAACTCATGTATAAAAAATCACATAAGCCGCAGTGTAATTGTCACTTTGACAGCGGCAAAAGTTACCTGCAACTTTTCCAGCGACAAATGCACTAGTGGTTTTTTCACTTATTCATTTTCGAACCAATAATCGCATTATCCTTACCCATATGATTAGTTTGACGTCTGTCAATAATTGATTAGTTTGGTGAATTTCTTGTTCGTTAAATTGTCCTGCCGAATTACACTCGAGGTTTGTATTTAAACCGAATAAATTTGGGTTGTGGCAATTCAAATCTGTTTCCTTTTAGCAATTGGACTCGAAAAACTGTCAACCTAAAAATGCTCCACCTGCGGTGTCGCATTTTTATTAGTTGACAGTTTTTCTCGTCTAATTGCTAGGCAACAGATTTTCATTACCTAAACAACCCAAATTTACTCGGTAAAATACAAACCTCTTGTGCAATTATAAGTGATAATTTCACGTGTGGTATTTCAGCGACAATTCAATGCGATTATTCAATGACATTTGTCAAACTTCCACCAGTGAAATGTCGCGAAATTTTGTCGTATTAACCGGAACATTCTTCTTAGTTTGTTAATCAATTTCGACAACCGACTTATCACCACATCTTTTAATTTAATCACTCATAACGAATTAGCTTGGAGCACAAAAGTTCGAATAGAATCAATAGCAAAATGAAAAGCAACTTCCTTCCGTAATTTATTTTGACGTTTACTGTTGTCATGGAAATACATTCGCGTGGGTAATTATGCTTAATTTTTCTTTTGATTCATTGAATAGTCCTCCGAATACCATTCGTAGTCGAAGTATTCGTAGATTATTTTTGAGCTGCTGCTCCACTCATGCTAGTTACGCTTTTTAATACCACTCGCGCAAGCGCTCGTGGTATTAATCAGCGTAACTAGCATTCGTGACAGCACCTCAAAAATATTCGACAATACTTCGACTACTTATGGTATTATATATGAAAATTTTGTATTCAAGCATGTTGTCAGTAAAAAACTGCATTCGGTCATGTTCATATTTTGTTAAAAGAGCCCTCCACCTTCGGTGTCGGGATCTTTCGCCAAAATATGAAAATAAACTCATGCAGTTTTTAGACAACATGCTTTCAAAAAAATTATCGGTAATTTTGATGCACTTGTGCAATTACTTACGATAATTATGTTTACATATTGCAACCCTTAGAAACGTAAGAGTTCAGGGGTTGTTATGATTATACACAAAATAAAAGGTATTCGAAATAGCGACTTGCGAGTACATACATAAACTTCTATGCTCTTTCATAAAAATTTCAATGTTGAAAAGAAAATAAGTTAGCGCAACCAAAATTTTCCTTCGTAATATATGGAATAACAGTGCAAGTAACATGTTCGTTTTATATTTTTACTTCTAGAACTCATAAATTCTAACGTTCAAATATTTCATTTATGTAAATGATTCGATGGTTCAAATTTAATATGTGAAATATGAATACGTAAAAATTCAAAATTTTAAATTTAGATGCACACATCATATTGAACGTTACTAAAATGCCTTATTGAAATCCCTTCCAAAAACATTACCGATCATTCATCAAATTTGCTATATAGGTACGAACAGTTTGGGAAAAATCAGATTTTTCCATTAGTTTACATTCGATAATCACTGACGTTTGTCAGTTTTGAATGATTATCACATTAAAACAATGATAAATGATAAAAGTATTATGACGAGTACACACGTTCAGTTTCGAAATTAAATTTTAAATCATAGTTTAAACGGGAAAACATCAAAACTTCGAAATTGCCGCATTAAGTAACGAACGGCAACTGTAATAAAATCGGAACGAAACTGAAAACTCGACAACGAAATGTCGTAACGCCACGCAGAACCAAGAATAAATTGAATTTCAGATTGTGGCGTGGTACTTACATAATGTATGGTCCTGAAATATGGCGACAAAGGAAAAGAACTAACAATCAACAAACCTATAAAGCGAACTGATTTCAGTTGTCCTATTTGTAGAAAAGGAAATCAATAATGTACTCCCTTTCACGACCCATCGGTTATTAGGCTTTCAATCACAATATAATTGGATATCACAACCTTTTAAGGGTTTTTGGTTTTGTATAAACCTTATTATTTCCTTCCATACCTTACGGTAGCGAGGGCGGATATTGTGCGGCGCAGTTTAATTTTATCAACTTATACGTGTATGTTACTCTTATTATGTGAAATATTCGATTTGGGCGTTGTAAATTTAATTAATTCTTGAAGACATTTTACTCTCCCGTCACATTCAAATTATCCAAAATGCAGTCTACTTCGTAAAAATTTTTGGTACCTAACTTTCTAGATGGATTTTACGCTTTCAGTGCCCTTAAAAGTGTGATACCTCCTCTAAATCATTTCAAGAATATCCAAGAATACTTTACGGGTTAAAAAAATGAACGGTTATGACGTAAAGCCATTCAATCCATTTCCGTAGATTTCCAGCTCGAACCAAAACTATAGCGTTATTTACCAGTGACAGTTTAAAAATAGTATATTAAAGTACAAGTGTCATTTGACGAAGATTGTCGCACGAGGTAGTTTGCCGCATAAGCCGCGTAGTCAAATGACACGTGTGCTTTATACTATTTTTTCTATTTCGACTTTTAAATAATAAATTATACAAATTATAAATATTGCCTTTAGGCGTTGTTAGGTAATTTTAAACTATCATTCAGTGTATGTTGGTAATAGACAAAGTTCATTTATTTTCACGTTGGCAAACCTGATTCCTGTATTTTCAAACTTCAAACTTTTAATTATTTGGTCATAATTCCATTTTGCGGCAGTTATGAATGTTATGATGAATACGGATGACAAACACGTCCCTTGTACAGTTGTACAATAAATTGTTGTTTGTTTATTTGAAATTTAGTAAAAAATTCCTCTCTCGTACTTTATTTACACGTTACAGGTTATGTTTAGTTTTGATTTGACGGATACCGATGACGGCAAAAAAGCGAGGGGTACCAATCCAACAAAATAAAAAAAATAATACGTTTCTATTTCTTTCAGCATCATTTCTGTCTAGAAACGCACGCAAACTGGACCAATCAAGTACGGTTTCGGTATTGTTTCCACATCGAAATAGAAAAAATGATTATTCGTTTATATCAAAAGGTGTTTCCTTATGTACTTAATTCTAACCTAATTGACTAACACACTTCACTTCTAGCCGTTACAGACCCTTCTCCTGCTAGAAGTTTCTTTTACTTGTTTCTTGTTGCTAGAGTTCGCGTTTTGTAACTTTCAGTACTTAATGCTAACCCTCCTTCTTACATTTTACTTGTCTACGAGTTGTATTTTTCCTCGCATATATTTTGAATTAATTAGATTGCACTGCTATTGAATAAAATTAGTTATTTGTGTATCGTAAAGTATTTTTTTGGAATTTAACGTTGATTCGTATTGAGTATTAATTACAGTTTTAGCATACGATTGCCTCCGTGCCAGACGTTAGCCTTGCTATTTCGCGATATTTTATGTGCAGCGCTATTCTCTACCCTTTTTATTTGTTTGCTGTGTTATTGTCTGTTACACGAATGCACTTAATCGGTAAAAATTGCGTGTTTTCGTTGCAAATTGTTAATGGAGATAAGACAATTCCGCGTAAAATGGAGATATCTACGAGGCCGAGTTGCTGTTCGTTGAAAGCCTACAAGACGCGCGTCATGCGTTACGTTTTGTTTTGTTCGTCAGGTAAATTTACTTAATAATTAGGAAATTAGCTAATTTAGAAAAGATCATTCATAGATAACTTGATTTTAATGCATTTTTTAAAGTTTTATTAATTAACTGCAACATTTCATCAGATTTCTAACGATTTAAGGCTATCGGTACCTTTGGTACAGTATTCTTTTAACTTCGCTTTTTTTGTACTAATTTGGTGTTTTTTTTCATTTTTCAACATAAGTGGCTAGTACACCATGGAACAAAGATAAACGTCAAAGTAGACTGTAAACAATAAACAAATGTATTTTCGGGAAAAGAAGTGTCTTGTAATCGTATTTTAACTATTTTTCATAAAGCGGTCTGTAAAGGTAATTCTTAATCATTTTTTTGAAAGATTCGAGCCCTCCAGGTATTAATTATGGGGGTGCGATATTGTCCAGGAATCGAATTATACTGGTGCGAATTGTCTGGATACGAATTATTAGGTCGCGAATTGCTCTGCAACCCTTGTAGAGTGTAGAAGTACAGAAGGGTCGTAGATACAACATTTTAGATTTTGATATAAATTATAGATGCACTAAAGATGAAGAATGGAGATTTTTAACGAAGTTGAGAAATTCTGTTTTAAAAAGCTTTATATGAAGTCCTCTGAAATGTAATTAGCAAGGATATTGCATTAAAATTTAGTTCAAACAATTTTTAAATTTAAATTTGTAACTTCGGTTAAAGTTTTAAAACAGCAAATCTTATCATCTTATTAATTCAAATAATGCATATATTTTAGTCTCCAAAGTGTGCCAACTTAATTTACCACATTTCCAAGTGGATCATTTAATCCGTTCCTTCTAACATTAAAATAAATTTTTATCTCGAGGGTGTTAATGAAGACATTATAGAAGTACTGAACTTTTCGTTAATTTAGATTTATAAGTTAACTTAAGGAAATGCAAAAAGTTCGGTCTTCCCTTTTGTCTTAAAAGGACCGGTCCTGAAGGTAAGAAGATACTTTCCCTAACAAGATATCCTTTTTTTCGCGTCGTTCATTTGCATTTTCAACTGATATAACTTGAAAATGTTAATTTTATACATTCGCACTATTGTGCGAAGTGTTTCGGGAAACTTGTACTAAACGGGTCAAGGTAATGAAAGATCTACATTTAAATAATTTATTGCTCCGTTCTACAAAAATTTAAACAATTTCGATATATTTACTAAATTAACTTTCATTTTGGAACATTAGCGAAAATCGCAACATTCCAAAATAGGAAAATATGGGTTTTGATTACCTATTATAAGTTATCTAAAGACTTCAAATGTAAGAACCATTTCCTAAATGCAGCGAACAAATCCGCAAGAAAACATAAAGTCAGCGGTCGATAATTTGATTGTTTCGGTATGGGTACGCAATAGTTTTTTACATTAACACTAACTTCTAATATTATTGCCATTTTCATGATTGAGATCACTTTTGTTGCTCATCCGTGTACAACATTCACACACGTCCGACTATCACGTTTTCAGAGTCTCGTCAATATAGTGAAGCGAGCGCGAAGTAACACATTACTCAAATTCATTACCTTACGAAAACTGGAATTATTAGAAAACACGTTAACCTCGACGAGGGAAAACTCAAATGGCCGATGCCGGTGTAGTACTCTGAAAATGTTTAATAAAGAAATGGTGTCCTCCAGAATTTAGCTCACCTTGGTTGTCCTCGGTGTGACTTTGCGAGGAGGTCGAGCCTAGAACTGGAGCAAGTTGAGGAGTTTCGTCCCTAATGAAACGATCGGCAGTCCCATGCCACAAAGAAAACAGGTTCGCCTCACACTTAAGTACCATGAGACCTCCGCTGAAATGAGATTTATTTGCTATTATTTCAATGCGAGACCTGGACGAATGCAGACCCAGTGCGTGGTCGGATTGCACTGTTATCGGAAACAACTTAACGTAATCCGTATCTTCAGTAACCTTAATTAAAAGGCAGTCTGAGATTAAAGATACTAAAGGTGGAAGCCTACCTCCTCTTCGTTGATATACCATGTTAGATTTGCTGCCGGATCCGAACCGGTCGCCGAACAGTCCGCTTGAATTTGTTTCCCGATTTCGACCTTCGTTTGGTCGATCGATATCGATGGATTATCGATGGGAAGCTCTGAAACTTTCAGTCGGATTTCGCCGAAAGTGGAAAAAGCGACACTTACCCGCTACCAACATATGCGCCGACTTGATTTCTGTGTGGAATAAGGGTGCATCCGCCGATACCTCACATTTATAGTGCCCAGTTAGTTCTCTTCGTACCCCACGTAGAGTTACATTTTTTGATCCAGATCTGGAAATCTAAAAAAGAAAATTATTAAATTCGAATTGATAAGTTTAAGACACTATATACCATCGTGTTAAATTGGACTAATTAAATAGACGTTTTATTTGGCTTCGGCACTTGTATTTGTATTTTATTTATTTGTACAAATTTGGAAATTTGGAAAAATGCTTATTTTACTGCAGCAATGTTGCCGCACAAGATGTACGACAATAGCAGGCAAATAACTGCGTTTTGTAAGAGTTTATCTCCGGCCGTAGATAAGAAGTTGTGTTATCGCTGCATAAGATAATTAGTTTCAAGATAAGAAAACACAAATGCTCGGCAGGTTTAAGGAAACACAGCGCCAACTCTATACCAATCGTTATAAGATCGATCCTACTACAACTTCATATTCGGTCAAGACAACTTGCTATGGAAAACTAAAATTGAGAAATTCTCATCGTACCGAAATCCTAAGTCTATGCATATTACTTCAACGCTGGGTTTAGCATAGTATACTGTTGCTGCATACAGGGGAGACAGGAGACACTAGAACCGTCTTTTGAGCATATCTGGTCAACCACTTATGGTACCTACAGACTTTAAATGTTATTTCTAACTTTTTTTTTTCAAAATTCAGAACTATAAAACTATTCCAGACGTAAATCAAACTAACAAAAAATTGAATTCTTAATAAATGACATGCCGTGCAAGGTTAATGCCAATAACTACACCCCAGGGGTAAAGCACTTGGACCCTGAGGACGAGCTAAGTCTATTGGGTTGTCGAACTTTTAATGTGTAGCCTTTTAATGTTCGTTAATTTAATTGTACAGTAAAAGTGCTATTTCGTAACCAACCTGAAGATGAAAATACAACCACCCCTAGAAAATACTGCAGCTGTTATGCAACCTTTCGTTTATGCATCATAAACATTATGGTGATTAATTACGAAACGTGTAACATTTTGTTATAAAAGGAACTCAATAAAGTTGCATGTGATTGACAAGAGCATATACATTTACTTTGAAACTTGCTAGAATTTCCAGTAGGAAAAACGTGATTCGTTTCTGAGGCATTTTTTCCCTCGTGCCACATGATATTGTTTCCTCTTTAGGATTCCGTACGCAAACGTGTACAACAGCACTTCCGACTTTTCATTAAGAATACAAACGGTTGAAATTTTGCAAATTTAAATGAAAATTAATTCTATATAATATCCAACGAAATACCGAAACCTATTTAAAACATAATCATGCGACATCTGCGCAATTATAAAACAACAATATAAAACCTGAAACCTTCCCTTGATAAATTACGTTATTGTTTACATTTTAAGCTTAAAATTTATCAAGCTTCCGTAGTGCTTTTAGTGTCATAGAAATTTTCCGATAATACTAAAAACTGCGACACTCGCTCTAGGATCCAGTTTTATAATGGAGGATATCAATATTATATATTACACTCATAGCCATCATAAATTTTAAATCCTAAATAAAATACGATGTTAAAATTTGATAAAAAGTCCAGATCAATTGGCCTGATATATTTATTGGGCTGCCAGACTAGACACGTTCAACGAAAAGCCGTTCAAATTAAATTTTCCAATATAACATTTTATACTACGATCGAGTTTAAGCGTCCCGTATTATACTTGAACAAAAATGGTTTTCGGACTTACAATTTAACTCCTACACGATGGCGGGATAGATTAATTGCATCGCCAATATAATCGCCATAGGAAATTATTATCGTTCTTAGTAGAACGCGTTTGAGTTATTATCATATTATCCCTAAATCTTCCCTTCATTTATTGAAATAATCTCAAACTGTATACGTTGATTATTCGAGAACATTCCGTTTCCATTACTTGTAGGTATTAATACAACCGCAAGTACCTACATATACCTACGTACCCATTGTATATACTAATTTTATTTCATTTGATTAGCAGTTACGTACAACGGCAATAGTAATTTATGAATAGTTAATGTCGCATATAAGACTAATTGAGAGGAAGCATGGTTCATTAAATGATTAAATGCTTCTCTCTGTGAGTAAAGATTTTGAAGAAATAGGAAAGAGGTACAGACAGTGACAGACATTGCAAAAATTAATGCTGTTGAAATCTTAAGAGGAAAATTTTGATGGAATTATGACAGTTATAGCCACGTCCCTGTCATAATTGAGTCATAATCATATCAAAGAAGTTTTGAAAACCACGCACTAGAAGTTAATTTCACACAAGTGTTTCAGGTCTAACGGAACTCAGGTACTTCCAAAAATGTATGTATAAGGTTTGTAACGGTAGCTCTCAAATTGGATTTCATTTTTTGAATCTTTTAGGAAGTAGTCATGTTGGAAATTATTCAGGGTAGGCGAATTACCGTCGCGTAAAACATTTACCGTATTCAGTCGAAGAGAAATCAATTAAACGGGCCGGCGTCGTGCTTTGTTTACAGTTATTCCGGCGAATACGCAGCACATGCATCGGAAAAAACATTCATAAAAGTGTACTATCTTACGTAGTGGAAATTTCTCGTTAAAAAAACATTTAGAACCTTTAAACAAAAGTTAGCCTTACATTTCTGTAGAAAAGCTACATCCAGAAAACAGCGATTTACCAAATAATGTATCTAACGTTATCAAAACACTCACTACAATGCGGATTCTCTCTTTTCGAGAGTGTTAGCTCTGTGTTTTGCTCATAATAGTTTGAAAATAATCGCTTTGCTAATTTTATATACAGTTAGGGGATCAATAAATCGCTTTACACAAAAATTTACTTGTTCGTTTTTAGGTATTTGGATATGGTAAAAGAAAATTTGTTGCTTAAGCATTTGTTTTTAAAGCTAAAAGTATGATGAAGGTCTCCCTCAGGGGTCAATAAATAGCCCAATTCTGTTCAACTTGTACACGTATGACTTCGCGGATACATTGGACGATTGTATTAATGTCATACAGTACGCAGATGATTTAATTATTTACACTGCACACAAAAATGAGAGGGTTGTAAAAGATCGTCTCAGTAAAGCCATTGGAAAAGTCAAGATATGGATGCGCAGTAATGGGCTAGATATGTGTGTGGACAAGTCAGCGGTAAAATTTTTTTTCGCGTAAGAGACAGTATAATTTGAACCAATTTCATTGGATAACACTAGTGATGCCGCCGAGACGAGACTCAGTCTCGTCTCGTCTCGTCTCGACGAGACGAGACTAAGCATGAGTCTCGTCGAGAGTCTCGCCGAGACTCTCGTTTGGTCTCGAATTTGTTTGTATTTATTTGTACTGTTTTAGCGGAATAGTCTAAATCGAGAACAAAAAAAGATAAACTTTTTCGAATCGATTTCTACGAGTTCAAGGATCACTGCGGATTAGAAGTCGTGTTTCCGATTACGAGCTGTCAAAAAATTCCCTGAAAATCGTATGCGATTCTTCGTACATATCTTGTTTAATTGTGCCCACGGACACGGAGGCCATCTTCATTCAAACGTTGCCTAGCGACAATCATGATAACAAAGTTTATGACATTTTTGGCACATTGTTCACAAAACGTCACCAGTCACTAGGCAACTTTTGAATCGCCCGCCGGCGCCTGCCGCGAAAATCGGCAGCGCGCGGCGATATTTAAGGGGCTGGCAGAATTAACTTCCGGCCGGAAAACTGCAGGCAGACCAACATTTCCTGAAAAGGTGACTTTCAATTTATATGCATGTGAATTTTCCAGTTGTTGTGTTATGAGTATAGCAATTCACAAAAAAACAGTTCAATTAATCCGCTTCTGCCGCTATTTCCGGCTGGACAAAACTCGGTAGAAAAGAATTTTTCCTTAAAACCCATCGCCCTCAACCTACGGTTATCAATTTCAGGTGGTTTGGTTTTCGGTTTAATTTGCGGAAAAAAATTCACCGGAAGTGCCTATTTTTAATAACATTCCGGCCAGAAAAAGGCTGACAGAAAACTCATTTTGTGTTATTCAAGTTGCAAGGAATCCAGTAACAAAGATTTCATCTTGTTAGCTTATCACTACTGGTTCCATGCGTCCGGCTCTCGTACCTACTATATTACTCCTATTATTTACTTGTCATGCCTTCGTAGTTCGTGGTCTTTTATATGCTATATGCTCATTGCTCTACCTACATACACTATATTTGGATAGTGTCTCGAGACCAGGCGAGACCAAACGAGACTAGACGAGACGAGACGAGACGAGACTGAACCAGGACGAGACGAGACTCAGACTTGGTCTCGTCTCGAGGTAACGAGACGAGACGAGACTTTCGAAAGTCTCGTCTCGTCTCGTCTCGCGGCAACACTAGAGTTTTCGTTTGTAAAAAGTGTAAAGTATTTAGGGCTCATATTGGATTATAAATTAAATTGGTCAGAACATATACACCTGGTGACCAAAAAATGTGAGAAATCACTGAACGTCTTACGTTTGATGACGAGAGTGGGGTGGGGAATGGACCTGCCAACCGCGTGAAAGGTATATAAAGCGCATACGAGATGCTTAATAGAGTATGGACTTCAATTATACGGGTCAGCTAGCGAAGCAGCATTGCAACGAATTAGAGTCGTCCAAAATAAAGCGTTAAGACATTGTATTGGGGCAATGAAATCTACACCTGTGGAGGCGCTGTATGTGGAAGCTCGCGACCACCACTCAACTTCCGAATTAAATACTTGGCCGTAAAATACGTCACTAAGGTTAAAACATTAAATCTGGTCGATATTCACAACACCCTCTATAAGTTAATGTCCTTTGATCGAGTTTTTGGTCGAAAACGAAATCGCCGCCACTCGCAGTTGCCTGTGTTTACGTTCACGATATAAACATGCCCCCTTGCGTACAAGAGAAACCGGAGGCGTCATACCATGATTTCTACACTAGGATCCTCCAGACGTACTTTCCAAGGTATATGGGAAATTTAATCATCGATATACAGCAGTACTATAACATCTTAGAAGACCTAAAAGGGTGGAAGGTTATATTTACAGACGGCTCAAAAAGCAAGAAGGGAGTTGGTTGTGCATTCTACCAGCTTTCGAACAAGGTGTCCAAGTTATTTAAACTTGGAGAAATCGTATCCATTTTTACAGCGGAAGCAATAGCAATACTCGAAGCATTAAAATACTTTAAGATCCACAGGGTAACTAAGAACCTTGCTATTATGTCAGACAGCAGGAGTGTTTTGGCCGGAATCAATCAGAGGAAGCATTACTTTCACACCCACCCGATAATTACAGCAATCATCGCGGAGTCTAAAATTATTCAGAAAGGTCATATGGTCAAATTTTTCTGGATCAAGGCCCATTCCGGGATACATGCTAATGAAATGGTAGACGGATTAGCGAAACAGGCAGCGCAAGATGGGGTTAAACTCAGTTATGATACCCCAAAGTCCGACCTCCTCAACTTCTTTAAAGGCAAGATGTTAGACGAGTGGGATAATAATCATTGGAAAGAGTACTATGAAGAACGGAGAACGCAGTATAGTACAATTGAGCCCACGGTGAAATTCAAACCATGGTACATCAAACATCATATCCCAAAAAAATACTACGTCTCAATTGCACGTCTTAAATTCGGACATGGACGATTTCTTTCTCATCTCCACAGAATTGGGGTGGTTGACTCGCCAATGTGTATGTGCGGGGCGGAGATTGGCGACTTGAATCACATATTTTTTAATTGCGCGTTGAGGATGCCGTTCATTAATCATATGTATTCTCGGTTAATCGAAAGAGGAACACAATTGCCGTTGAACATCGCTACGCTCATGTGTGCTAACTCTAAATCCACATATGACATAGTCATAGAATATCTTGGGCTAAATATTTAAAGATCAAAGAATTACCCCCCTAATGGACTCCTAAGTATCTAACCTTTGTTTAACCGTTCTTCCTATCTATCCAAGGTCGCAACCTGTGATGTCTACATGAAAGGCCATGACAGACCTCTTGGCGAGAAGTGTGTGCCCCTGCCTTTAAGTCCCGTTAATTTATGACATTAGGTTTCCTTTCATTATCGTGGCTAAATGGGCATTGATCCCGAGAAAAGCCCCAAAAAAAAAAAAAAATGTAAAGTTCCCGATCCCGAAACATCTACTAGAACTGCAAACTCGTATTATTGCTTGTCAGATAAATGTACGGTGTTTTGTGGTCAGTTCGTCGTGGAAAATGGAAATCTAACTGCAAATTCGAATTGTCTCGAGAAATTTTTTCTTAAAAATGGATGCATTATATCAAGTTAGCAAGAAACCCCCAATATACACATGTAGATTATAGCTTTTCACAGGAATTTACCATTTCGTTGTTATTAATTTTAGTTGTGGAAAAAAATGTTTTGTTTTACTATCATTCTTTTAATTGGATAAGCTTTATATAAATTTAAATTTATATAAAAAGAAATTCGCTACGCCTTTTAGCTACGTGTAAGTGCAAATTTCACATTAGCAGCTACCTTAATGCAGTAATCGTTTAAAAAGTTACATGTTGTGTAGTATTGAATGCCTATGTATCCGTAAATTTTGCAATAGTAGCTGATCATCCTTTCCTATGCGGACGCATAAATCTTAAAATCGTTACTTGGCGTCGGTTTCCTTGCGAAAACGTCGAAACGTAACAAATCCGATAAACCCGACCGCCAAATTGTAAGGAGGCGGCTTTATATGGTTTTATTTAGGAACAGACTTTGCGCTACTTCTGTTGTTATTGAAGATCGAAATAACTCTTTCCAAACAGATCAATTCGATAATTGTTACAACTCCTATAATAAATAATAATAATGTTTATTGCCTTTTCACAGCTATATAGCCATATCAGACTCGTCAAAATAGAAAAATTAAAAACACAACATTTAAATATCACAAACAAAATTTAGAACTTCAAGTACCTATATTTTTACATTACCAATTCTCTTTCCATAATATGTACACCTACATATACACATACATATTTATATTTGCACATAGATTCCACATGTTTGCAAGCAATAGTTGCCTTGATGTGAAGGATTAAGAAACATTTTTTTTATATAGCCACCTTTTGAGTAATTTAGACGCATTTCTTATGGAAACTCATGGTTTTATATAATGAAATTTGATGAGAAAATCGCGGATTAAATACAAAAGAAAAGAATCTTAAACTGTTTGGTCGTCAATGTTTCTCAACTCGAGTCCAATTTTGTCGATAGTTCATAGCTGCTTCGGGGTAAATACACAAGAGCTTGATTTTTAATCGGATAATTTTATTTTTAAACGAAAGTTTTGTTGCAACGGAAAAAACTAGAGAGCATGATCTTATGCTTTTGATCGAGAATTTTTTCCAGGAAGCAACAAAATTTGAGTGCAAAATTATCCTCGATCGAGTGTATTTTAGGGAGATTAATAAAAGACAGTAAATTTCACAACCACTATATAATTTTGCCATTCCTACACGCTATCTAGCTTTTAATCACTTAAAAACTCGTCTGATTGATTAGAATTTGAAACAATCACCAATCAGATTGGTCGTATATTAATGGAGTGTATTAATCTGTTGTTAAAGATAATTGATCTCCAAGCTGGTGTTTAAGTTCGTTTTAAAATACAGTAATTTGTAACTTTATTTTTCTTGTATTGTTTTGTATACCGGGTGGTGCACGTTAAGTTATTAACACATGGGAAATTAGTTTTATGCAATATCCTGCCCTCCTGTACATTTTACGAGTTTAAAGTTGTTCAGAAGTAAAAGATGCGTACAAAACTGTTTTTACATGTTTTATTAAGCTTTTGGTATACCCGCAAATTTAAAAATAAATTTCAACATTAATTTGTGTTATTAGTAGCAATTCATAAAATACCAATACCACATCACATCAAAAATGTTGAAATTTATTTTTAAATTTGCGGGTATACCAAAAGCTTAATAAAACATGTAAAAACAGTATTGTGCGCATCTTTTACTTCTGAATAACTTTAAACTCTACAGTTTTTTTCTGTAAAATGTATAGGAGGGCAGGTTATTGCATAAAACTAATTTCCCATGTTAAATCCTATTCCTACTTACCATGCACCGCCCGGTATACGAGAGTCTCATTTTGAAAAGTTTCAATGCGACTATCTCGCGAAATAGAAGAATTGGAAATACACAGTTTGGAATAACTGGCATAGAGGTTGGGGGAACTAGAACCACAATTTCTTAGAGTTGACGTCAATTTGGCTGTTCACAAAATGGGGTAGTGTCTCAATAATGGTAATTAAAGCACAAACCAACCCTCATAGGTTCGGCGAAACTTAAAGGTGTAAAACTTAGTTAAAAATAAACGTGTAAACAAATATAGAAAACGAGCTCCTGGGTATGGCTATAACATGTGCAAAACTAAATTTTGAACTTGGTGTTAGTATTGCTTTTATTTACAGTGTATTTAGTCGTATCACTCTTGAGTTTGATATCTAGAATTTCGTTGTTAAATATATCCATCCACAGTGATCCACATATCGTCAATAATATTCAAAGTTAATTAGTTGTTAATGATGTTTCTAAATAGGGACTGAGATTCTAAGTTCTAAGTACCTATGAAATATGAAAGTTAGATAAAAAAAATTTCCGCAAGTAGGAGTGACAGGTTGTTTTTCTGAAATTACTTTATAAACAACTACTTTCGTCTCTAAAAAGGGTGAAGAAAACGTGATTTTCCTCTCTAGTGAGGAAATTAAAAAAACATACCCATATCTAGATTGCTATGTGTCAAACCGCAAACGTCATTATTGCATACGATAATTTTTCAATTTTGATTGTATAGTTTCAGAAAAAAAATGATGTAAAAAACTTGAGAAGGAAGTGTTTTTCAACTCAACTTCAAAGTTTGACACCTGAACGTAGCGAGAATTCTCTTTCTTCTCTAGTAATACAAATAACTATTCCCATAGGGCGTCGAGAGTGTTGGGTGTATTTAACAGAATTGAAATAACTTTGTCTAAGGCATTGATCAAGGCTATTGTAACTGGTATCAGATAAATTAGATTCAAATTTAACCCCTTTAAGCCATCACTATGAGCTTTTTTAATTAGAGAACCACCATTATTTTTCACGGAGTAGTATTCATCTGCACAAGCAATGTGTTCCCACCTCCCAAACCTCCAAAAATGAGGTTCAGTGTTTTTATATCATCGGCGAAACCATGAGTTTCCAAAAGAAAAGCGTCAGCAGGAATTTTCCTTATTCCTTTACATCAAGCGAGCTATTATACGAGTACTTACATTTGGGCCTCTGGCATGTTAGGCCTATGTGCAAATAACTCTCGCTGGTCAGCTTCCCTATTTAGTTTATTATCACGGGTCTATTGCTCAATTGCAGCGCATAACAATTCCAAATTTGTTGTTGTTAACGAAACAAAATCAATCTTTCATGAAAAGTATAGGAAGTACAAAGGTACGAAATTCCACATTCACTATTTTGTATAGTAAGATATCTCATTTTTGTTTTATCGTGGTCGTGTTACAGGTTGTCATGGCTCATGAGTTTACGTTTCTTTGATCTCAGTAGGCTAATTTCAGGAGTTTGTGGGTTCAAGAAGGATACCTCCCCGCTCCAGTCCACACAATTACGTGCTGTGTTAATTCTTTCCACTATTAATTTAATTTCGTAGCCAAGTACAGTGCCACATTTAACTTCAGACGTGACTGCGTGATTTTAGTTCACAAGGAAATTAAAATTCACAGATTGGGGAAGGTTTTCAGAAGAAAATGTGAGCTAATTGTTAGAAATAGTCTAGCTCTAGCCAGAGTAAAAATTCAACGGGAGTTCTCAAAATTTCCATAACTACATTAATTTAGAGTAGGTATTGAGATTTCACCTCTCGTACGACGGATAAGCAGACAAAAAAGAAAGTAATTGCTAAAAAACCATACTCCTTAACTATAAGCTAAGTAAAAGACATACACGTTTGAGAAGACCTACGGCCCGTCCAAGCAAAAAGACACGGCATTAGCTAGCTAGATGCACAAGTAGTTAATTTTATGAACGCGCAACGATATTGGATTGATTGATATACCTAGTTACAGAATGTTTCGATGAAGGAAACTACATTTTTTGAAAACAAGCTTTCTTATTATCTAAGTTTGCACACCGTAATTGAAATGCGCTTTACGTAAACCGTTTACGACTATTACTTATACGAGTATATCTATCCAAAAACGAGCGAATTTATGTTCCTAAAGATTTGCCCTTATCCAGTTAAATTCTCTCAAACGACCACCTTTGCTGCAATCTCTTAAATAAACAGAGATTTTTCCTTCTACGAGGCGCAATTTAAAATTTGTTTAAATTAGTTGATAGAACTTAAATTAATACAAATAGTCGGTGGTGAAATTTAAAAGCGAACCGCGCACCCACATGTATTTATTACAAAAATGCCACGTAATTAAAAACGTGCCACGTAAAAAACGTTTCAAATCAACATTTTAATTGATTAATAAAAGCACCTAATTAATTTAATTCAAAAGATTTTTTTTTTTGGGTTGGATCCATCGTTCCTCGAAATGGGGGTTGAAATATATTGTGTGATCAAAACTCTCTAAACCTTCCCCATATAGTTTTTATTCGTTGAAGTTTTTAAAAATAAAAGCGATTATAGTTTCGGCGTACTGCCATCATCAGGCGACTAGAAGTTTATCACAATATAGCAAATTTGAAAACATTAGGAGCTAGTACTTAATGTGAAATTTAACAGGAAAACGGTAAGTTACAAACGTTGAAGACGAATAAGACGAACATGTTGTTTTTTAATTACTTTCACTTGGCTTCGGCCAGTTAATAATTAAAAAACAACATGTTCGTCTTATTCGTCTTCAACGTTTGTAACTTACCGTTTTCCTGTTAAATTTTACAGTAAGTACTAGCTCTTAATGTTTTCAAATTTGCTATATTGTGATAAACTTCTAGTCGCCTGATGATGGCAGTACGCCGAAACTATAGTCGCTATTTTTAAAACTTCAACGAATAAAAACTATATGGGGAAGGTTTAGAGAGTTTTGATCACACAATATTCATTCAAAAGAATAAGAACACTACGTACACACTATTATCAAAAACTTGTTAATAGTGTAGCTATGCACTATACAGAGTTAGATTTTTGTAGAGCATATTTTCTGATGTTACCCATGACATATAGCGCATTTTTTAAAATAACATGCGTTTAAAAGGAATAAATTAGATTCAGGACAAAACTTGGATTGTGATTCAAATTAGAGAAAATTTATGCAACATTCTTCAAGAAACTCTTGTTCGGTCGAAGTAGTCCAATGGAAGGGCCGAAGTGTTTGTAAGTTGCTTTTAGATGTAATTTACTGAAGGTTTCCATTTCTTATCAAAACTATGTACCTATATCATCTGGGAATTCGAATTAATAAGTGGTGACATTTTTACGGATATACAGTTAGCAAAATGCCAAATCAGTAACACGTTTGTTTTGGATTGTAGTATCTAGGTACTACTTAGTCCCGTAGCTCACAAAAAATGCAAATGTTTTGAAACTTTCGTATGTTGTTCGTTGGTGTTCAGGTAGTACTAGGTCCCATTTTTTCAAAAAAATTTCGTGTGTTAATTTCAGGGGATTTAAAAAGCCCCATGTGTAAAACACAAATAACTCTTACTCACTCGGATCACTTTCTGAATAATATAAGCGTAATAACACGGTGCACTCTACTCATTCCGAGGATGTAAATCCTGGCGACGTACACCCCGCCACCGTTTTCCCGGCGACAACCTATCCCGGCGACCATTACTATCCCGACGACCTATCTCGGAGACTATTGCTTTTCCGGCATCGGTTATACCGGCAATAATTAATAAACTACCTATAGGTAATTATACAAATAACATTATGATGATTATTGATAATTGGAATGTAATTAATGGCTACTGTCAGTGTAGGTGTGATCAAATTATTACCTATTCGAATATTTTCTAATCTGAACAGTTTTCCAACTTTCAAATGTGTTCTTGTGCTGCTGTTAAAAACCCTCTTTCCCCCCTCAACGAACAAAATCGACACTTTCCTATTGTAACTGAATACAATCCTCATCATTGAATTGTTTGTTAATTGTTAGATACTGATTGTGAGATAGCGAGAAGACAATAAACTACTCACGCCAGTGAATAATTTAAATGACAAACCTATATATAATCTAAAATTGACAATTACCTGTTTTGTTTATAAATGTTGGAAAACTAATCTGTAAATAAGTATATTTTTTCGAAAGAGGACATGTATAAAAAGCTGCAATTGGGAATTAGTGCATCGCCGTATATTGGCAAACGTGTAGCTTTCAATGTGGAAACGGGAAACACGTTGTAGTACCTATTTACTTTTTCAATCTCTATTTAGATTTGTTCGAACCGTTTCGAATAGTTGTATCTTGAACAGAATTGGGAATTAAATGCAAAATTCACGAAGTTTAACTGCATTATGGGCTCTCTGCATGTATCTACTTATCTAAATAAATTTATTCCTGGTATCGATCGCATTTTGGAGAACTTAACGCATATCACAAACTTGATTACGTTTTTGTTTGCTTTTGGAAATGTCTGTTCGTTCACTGCATCGATCTATTGTAGTAAGCTCGGGTCCCAATCAAAATCTGCTACGCTGTTTACTAATCGGAAAAAAGTCGTCTTAACTCTCCGCTACAGCGACGATAGTTGGTAACTTATTAAGCACAAAAGCAAAGCATACATCAAAACCAATTTTCCGGTACTAATATTTACATAGGACCTAGAAAAGCGAGGCGGATACAATTGTTAAGTAATATTCCTCTCCGAATATTAAGTTTCTAACACATTAACTAGTGGCGTAACTTTCAATTTTATGCTGTTTGATACAAGCTTTACATTTCATTTTTTAGAAAAACCAACATTTGCTATGAAGACTATGAATGGATGAAAGTTTCCTCTCATTTTTAAACGTGTTGAAAATTTGCTTTTTATTTTAGGCGTACTCCAAATATGACACAGATTTTTTCTAATTAAGGCTGTATGACACTATGCATTTTCTTATATCTTTTCCACTATCGTTTCTAATACAAGAAAAATGTATACCTAGTGTCTAGTGTCATTTTTTTGTACAAGAAATGATACAGGAATTTGTGTTTGCCACAGTTTCCTGTACAAGAACTACGCCGATTTCGGCGCAAAACTGTAAAACGCGTCCTCGATTCATATATGGGTTCTGTTATTCATAAATAAAGGGGTGGTTTATTTATGATTCCTCGGAGTTCCGTATAGTTTGAGGTAGACATTTTTTTATTTGGTTTCATATGGAGGACGATGTGGCATATAAGTAGGTAAATGAGCATAATCAGCTGTTCCTGACCTTACGCGACAGTATTACCAACTGGTATGTTTGAAAGACGTGATAGAGGGTGCCGCAGACAATTCCACCAATCACATGCCGAGTTTGATACCATTTTCTGACAAGACACTTGCATAGTATCACACAGGCTACAAATTTGCATGCAGGAAACGATACAAGAAAATATAAGTAATTTTCTACATCCGAAATAATATTAGAAATGATGCAAGAAAATGCCTAGTGTCATACAGCCTTTAGAAAGCGTATACGGTGTTATTGATTAGTTTCTGACATTTGTTGAATGTGGAGGTTCCCGTTCTCATTGGCGGTCAGATTGTAGTATTCCCGATTATGTTTGATTTAGACAAAATGAATGAAATTAAGAAGCCTAAATTGGTAACAAATATACCTACCGTTATTTAGATAATCCGAAACTAATACGAAACGTGTCTATTGCTTGTGCGCTTCACTCTATCATACTAGAGTTGGTGTTTTCGGCTCCGTTCGAGCTAGTATACGCATGTCATGTAATTTTGACGTAGTGCTTGTGAGAATATCTTGACAACCTTACGATTTTATTCGCCGATTACATCATAGTTCGTTTCATATAAGAATTTGTTCGCGAATCCACCGTGTCGATAATTTGTTTAGATTCGTCCATTGTATTTGCGAAAAATCATGAGCACGTACGACAAATTTAAAACGCGAGTGGAGCGCACAAACCAGAGTCATTTACTTCAGTTCTGGGAGGAATTAACATCCGAGCAGCGAAATGAATTCGCGTCACAATTGGAAACGATCGACTTTGAGGAAGTCAATCAACTGTTCCAAGACGCGATGGCCAGGCTAGAAGAGGACGTCGTTAAAATCGACAATCACATGAAACCAATACCACCTTCGCAATTGGAGTCGGAAGAAAGCTCACAGCCAGAAACGTTGGAAAGGTACAAAAGAATCGGATACCAAGAAATTTCCGAAGGGCATGTTGGAGTACTTGTACTGGCCGGTGGTCAAGGGACGAGACTCGGCGTTACGTATCCCAAAGGAATGTACTCTGTAGGATTGCCGTCTGGAAAAACTCTCTTTCAAATCCAAGCCGAAAGGATTAGGCGAGTGGAAAACTTGGCGAACGAATACACAGGAAAACACGGTTACATCACTTGGTATATTATGACTAGCGGACCGACTGAAGAAGCTACCGAAGGCTTCCTTAAAACTCACAACTTCTTTGGACTCCGGTCGGAAAATGTGGTCCAGTTCCGTCAAGGACTTTTACCTTGCTTCGATTTAAATGGGCGAATCCTCCTGGAAAATAAGAAAAGGTTGGCCTTGGCTCCAGACGGTAATGGCGGCCTATACCGTGCACTTCGCGATCAGGGTATCTTAAATGACATGCTACAACGGGGAATTCGCCATCTCCACATTCATAGTGTTGACAATATCCTGGTCAAAGTAGCCGACCCCGCTTTCATCGGTTATTGCGTTGGCAAAAAAGCGGATTGTGGTGCAAAGATTGTGCGAAAATCAAGCCCAATGGAAGAGGTTGGGGTCGTATGCCAAATCGACGGCCGTTTTCAAGTGGTCGAGTACAGCGAAATCACTGAAAAGACGGCCAATCTCCGGGACAAAGAGGGAACGATAGTATTTAGTGCAGGTAACATTTGTAATCACTACTTCTCGATCAATTTCCTAAACGAAATCGTCACGAAACATCTCGATAAGCTGAAACTACACGTTGCCAAAAAGAAGATACCGTTCATCGACGAAAACGGAGACAAGATTAAGCCGGATAAACCCAACGGAATTAAAATGGAAAAGTATGTGTACGACGTCTTTCAGTTTAGTGATCACTTTGTCACTTGGGAAGTTCCCCGCCATGCCGAGTTTAGTGCGTTGAAATATTCGGACGATGTTGAAAGAGACTGCCCATCTTCAAGCCGGAAGAACCTGTTTAGCTTGCACAAGAAGTACATCGTGGCCGCTGGCGGAACTGTCGTTGGTGATATCGTCGAAATTTCGCCGCTAATTTCCTACTCTGGCGAGAATTTAAAGGAAAAGGTGGAAGGCAAAGTTTTTCACGAACCTGTTCTTCTCAATTACGAGTAGGCCACCATCATTAGTGGACACTTCCGAATCGTACACTAAGTTGCACAGTGCCGCTTGCACAAAATTCTTCTACTTGCACATGGAATTGTGTATCTTACTCTTGTTATTTTAGCATAAATACTCGGTTAGATGAATTCCAGCACCAGTCTTAATATTTTATACATTTATACACACTGTACAATAAATAAATAAAGGATGTAACAAATATGTATAGTTACCATAATTTGCGTTTCTCTTTCGTTCTTTTTCTTAATGAGTAAAGCACGTAGGACTAACGGATTTTGGAAGATTTAGGAAAGGCGGCCACTAAGTCAAATCAAATTGATACAAAATTAGGGTTATACAACATTAATCGATATAATATTAAGGATGTACCCTTATTTTTCAGTGTATAATAGATATAAGGGGGTTTTTATTTCAAAATAAAATAACGGAACTGCAAAATTTGGTATGGATTTCTAAACACGCTGTATTAATTTTTTAGTCAGTCACCGCTCGATTTATAGACGGAGAGCTGGCTACGGAAAAAAGTGACTTATCGCTACATGGCTGATTTTTGGTGTAAAATATCCTGATATATAGTGAAGTAAAAAAAGTCATGTCTACCAGCGAGATCCCGTGGCTTAAGGTTAGGAGGGGCGGTCAAATATGTCAAATTTTATTAAAACTGCCGATTTTCCGACTATATTTACCTCTGGTGCCTTTATTTTGAATCTGACGCAAAAATGAATAAAGCTTATTTGTACAGATCATCGAGGCACATCTTTTTTTAGTTTTTGAGAAATTTTAAATTGAAAAGTTACTATTTTGTAACTTCTAAATTTGCACTGTTCTCAGAAAGTAAACCCCTAGGTAAACCCTATAGCGAAAAATATATAAAATATAAAAAAGATGTGCCTTGATGAGCTGTACAAATAAGCTTCATTCATTTTTTGCGTCAGATTCAAAATAAAGGCACCAGAGGTAAATATAGACGGAAAACCAGCAGTTTTATTAAAATTTGTCATATTTGACCGCCCCTCCTAACTTTAAGCCACGCAATCCATGCAACCATCGGAGACATTGTAATAAGAGATATTTGTGTTTTACATATGCCGTTATACGGTTGTCATTTCTAATGTCTCCGAGGGTTGCATGGAATTTTCTGCTAGATTTTTTAAAATGCGATACAGAAAGGAATTTACTTTTATTGGTTAATCAGGTATGCCCTGAAAAGAAATGAAAATTAAAAAAAAATGGGAGTAGAGGTTTTTTATTACTGGAAAAAACCATTTTTTATATTGATAGTAAATATTTTTCGAAAATGGCACCTTCGGTTGACCCTACTTTTGAATCCGATAATTAATTAATTCCCGGAAATGAATCAGTTACCGCTGTTTATGCAACTGACGTCTGGACCAGCTGGGTTTATAAGCTCCGCAAAGTGAAATTAGTAGCAGAGTTTGCCTTCGACTATTAATTTTACTCCGATAGGCGTTCTCGTTACCCAACCGCCGATTATGAGTCACCCGTTTTGTCCGGAGACTGTTTCCTACGCTACCGCCGCTCAAGGATTTTTTCAACCCCAACCGTGATCGCCAGTCTGGACGATACCTTTATCTAGTCAGTATACTATTCCTGTTGGAAATCTGCACCAAAATCAGCCTTCTTCAGCATCGTACAAAATCAAAGCCCGAGACTGAAATGTTAGTTTTGGATCGAATACCGAGCCAATTTCTTTTCTTGGAACGGCTCGATGAGATTCCGTTACAGTATATCGCGTGACCAGTTGCTTCTTGTGTTTCCAGGATTATTTACTGGTTTGGCTTTACAATGATACCGGAACAACCAACTTCTTTATTTTACCGAAACTACAGACTTTAATCCGAAACCGGACTTCATCTCACAGTCCCTCGAACAGTCCACCCCTACTACTTCCAGAAATTCTCCGAAGTCCGTACATATTACTACATCTTCCAGACTCTGCAACCAGTCAATCTGCAGAATCCGACAAGGCTCCAGTTTGCTGGAGGCGTGGCCAAACTGGGCAATGGAGATTCCAGTATTGTAATCAACCGATTCTCTTTTGTTCTCGCTGTAGTAGACGAGGGGTAATATCTCGAGAGTGTGGCTGTCAGACTCAAAATAATGCGCCTAACCGCCCCGTTCGTAATTCTGATAACATTTCTCCCTCGGCTGCTGCGATACAAGGCATCGACCCTCGTCCGTTTATTAAAGTTCACATTCATGGTCAACAGTTTACCGCTTTGATCGACACCGGATCCGCCATTTCATGTATTAACAAACATGTCGGCTACTTTAGTTTCCGATACCGTTCGTCCACCGAAACATAAATAAGCCAAGAGTTTTACCCCGTAAATATCCATAGTGATTATATTGCTCCGGTCATCTTCAAAACTGAAAATTCGCATTTAGTCCATCATGCTCCCGGTTTGGGTTTTGAAGTACTTCTTGGAATAGATTTTATTTCCCGAATCGGCAATTTATTCCTGGGCAGTATCCTTGTTCTCCGAGTTAGTTTCGTTTCTCAGCAATGCATTCCTTGTTCCGTGATCACACCGCTAACCGCCGCCGAAGAAGCCGAATTACAAGAATTTCTCCATACCGAATGACCACCGTTTGAAGACCTCGACTTAACTGAACATGCCATCAGTCTCCCAGGTCCCACATCGATTAAGCAACCATACCGTCCCCAAAATCCCCGAATGCAAGCTCTCGTCAACGAGGAAGTAGATCCTATGCTAGCCGAAAATATCATAGAACCGTCTGAAAGTCCGTGGAGTTCGCCGATTGTCACAGTCCGAAAGAAAAATGGCAAAATGCTTTTCTGTATCGATTTCCGTAGTCACGGTAAAAGATGCTTATTCGTTACCGTTCATAAATGGGGTTTTGGACCACCTTCGGCAAGTTCGCTACATCTCTAGCATCGACCTGAAACAATTGAGTATTGGCAGATACCGCTGGCCAAAACTAATCGCCTCATCACCGCTTTTACGATAGTCGGCCGAGGACTTCCAAATCATGTCCTTTGGGTTACATTCCGCAACCAGACCCGTTCCAGCGTTTTTTATACCGGGCCAGAAATGAAGCCCCGAGCGTTCGGCTACCTGGACGATATCATCGTGTTAGGGAGAACGTTCAACGAGTACGAGTAAATTTGAGAGAAGTTTTCGGTCGTCTCCATTGGGCCAGTTTCAAAATCAATCCCGAAAAGTGTCAATTTTGCCGTCCGTCGCTGAAGTATTTGGGCCACGTTGTGAGCTAGATCTTTAAATTGAACCAGATAAAGCAGCCGCCATAGAACAATTACCGAACATTAAAACCGTCAGAAGATTTCTTGGAGTAGCATCATGGTACCGCCGTTTTGTCATGCAGCAAAAATTGGGTTGGGGCGAAGATCACAATCAAGCTTTCCAAACTCTCAAGAACCGTTTAACCAACGCACCGATTCTGGTTTGCCCTCATTTCGACCGACCCCTCGTTTTACAAACCAATGCCACCAGCACAGGACTTGGCGCAGCTCTCACCCAGAAGATGGACGGAGAAGATTAAATGATCGCTTATGCAAGCCGAACCTTACCTTCTGCCGAGAAGAATTATTCCGTCACCGAGACTGTAGTTTGAGGGATTGAGAAGATGCGACCGTATTTAAAAAACTGTCACTGCACTGTACTGTCCGATAATCAGTCTTTACGTTGGCTACATTCGATCAAGAGTCCGATCGGCGGTCTAACAAGATAGAGTATCTTTCTGCAGCAGTATGATTTCGAAGATCAAATACCGAAATGGTCTCCTTAACCGTGTTGCCGATGCCATTTCCCTATTACCGAGACCGAGACCTAAACTTCCGAAGTATCAATTTATGCTCTTGAATTATCTGAATGCTCTTGGTACCGAAATAAATTTAATGCCATAACCTAGGCCATAATCGACCGACCAGATACCGTCCTGGATTATTGTATCCGTAATAATAATGTGTACTGCCATTTTCTTCTCATCGAACTTGGAATTATCCACCGTTTTACACGGTACACGGTACCGACTTTTAGCGGCGTACCCACCGTATTTTAACGATCACTAAAAGAGGGCACCAACTTAACCCCGTAGAACTTGCTATCCGAAATTTAAAAACCATGATCTCCCAACTTTGCAAAGAAAATAATCACAGTTGGGATTTATTTCTACCTGATTGTAAGATGACTATGAATTCTTCCCTCCAAGAATTTAGCGGATGTTCTCCTGCCTACTTAAAACTTTGCTCGTGAACTTGTCCTTCCGAGCACTTTTCACCGTACACATGAACCTCTGAATCCCGATACTCCTACCGACATGACCGCCAAAACTTCCGAACCCTGTACACGTTTAGATAATCTCCGGATGTGTTTCAGTTAGTTGCTAGGAACATAGACCACGCGTTTTCCAAGCAGAGGCTTCATTACAATCTCCGACACCGAGAATGGAAACCCCATGTGGGCAACTTGGTCCTCAGAAAGGTCATCCCCTGGCTAAAGCCGTCATGGGTTATGCCGCAAAATTAGCTCATAATATTCCAGCCCATACGTGATGTACTGAAGTAGAGTTACCGGTAGTGTTTACCCTTAAATAAATTTCCGAGAGAACCAAGATTCCAAGAGTCCACGTGAAAGATTTAAAGCCGTATCGATAAGGTAGCAGGTATAAATTTAACAACCGTACCCTGTACTTAGACTTCCGTCCTGATTTACCCATCCTTGAGTTTTGTTTGTTTTAAGATAACGTGCCGAAAAGAGTTGCAGCCTTGTATTACCGTCGATAGCCCACGTAGTGAATTTATCCGTTTAGTAACCGTTCCTGTAGAAATATTAAAATATTGTTTTTACAGCCGCCGAAAGCTTTCTTGCCAGGGAAGAAGAGAGAGAATCAATTTTATTAAGTTTTTGGTTCGTTAGTTACCGATTTCTCATTTTTAGTTTTCTAATAGCATAGGAAAATCCAGGATTGATACCGGAAAGGGCGTGCAGTTTATGGAAAGTATCAACTTGATAACAGATTGCGCGGCTTAACCTCATAAAATCGAACAAAAGCCGAATTTGGAGATTTCACTCCGACTATTTAGATAAGTATAACTCACTGTGATTACTTGAATGGGTTGTATATAACAATCTCCGATTATGTCGAAATTATCTACGCTCTCAAAAAACTGAAAATTTGACACCGCTCCCATACTTTTCCGATATCAGGACAAGGCGTAATATTAACAAATTAAAAAGTAATCGAGAACGATTTACATAAAGCGCATTTCCACTTGCATTCATTTCCCATTTGTAAGATGCAACTTCTGTTAAAATCGTAAAAATCCGGCCACAAATATGAAAGATAGCGTTGCACATGGGCAATCCATTTTTGACGTGCTACTTCAATTTCAGTTTATGAGAAGAATTTCATTTCAATGCTTTTCTAAATAAGAAAGTTGGAACTGCGCATGCGCAAACCTAAATTTTAAACTAATGTTAGATTTTCCTTTGTTCCAAGCGCCTAAGTATCAAATTTCACTTAAATTCTTCCATAGATAAAAAAGTTGGCACTGCGCATGCGCAAAACCAAATTTTGAAATTGGCGTTTGATTTTCCTTTATTCCAAGTGCCTATGTATCAAATTTCATTCAAATACTTTTATAAGTAAAAAAGTTTGCAATTCGGTTTATAAATGGTCGAGATGCGAAAAGGGCACTGTGAATTTTGAATCGATTCGATCCAACTTTTGGCATTGCGTATTATATGGCTAAATCTATGCCCATATTGAATTTCATGCAATTCAGTTCATAACTAACGGAGATGTAAAAGCGATCGAACATTTCTAAACAAAAGTTATCGTTCACACGGACAGATAGATGGACAGACAGACAAAGGAACAGACGGAGAGACCAACCGGCAGGCGACAGATAGCAATGCAAAATTATAAACGATCTCTAGGATCGTTAATAAACGGCAAAAGTGTAAAATTATGGAACATGTAAAAAACGGTTTTTTGTTTTTTTTACAATAACTTTTTTTGTAAGCGGTACAGAAAAAATTCCTTCCTTGGTACAAGACTCGACACCATAACGAACCAAATAGCGAAAAAAGTAGAACAATAGCTCTTAAGATAAAGAACTAGTAGCGTTGCAAAGTTAGCGGACGGACGGACGGACGGACGGACGGACGGACGGACGGACGGACAAAGTGGCCACAATAGCGCATTTTTTTTTTATTTTTGTGGAAATGCGCTAAAAAGTTGACATTGCGCATGCGCAAAACCAAATTTTGAAACTGGCGTTAGATTTTCCTTTATTCCAAGTGCCTATGTATCACATTTCATTTAAATTCTTCCATAAATAAAAAAGTTGCCACTGTGCATGCGCAAAAACAAATTTTGAAACTGGCATTTGATTTTCCTTTATTCCAAGCGCCTATGTATCAAATTTCATTTAAATTCTTCCATAAATAAAAAAGTTGGCACTGCGCATGCGCAAAACCAAATTTTGAAATTGGCGTTTGATTTTCCTTTATTCCAAGTGCCTATGTATCAAATTTCATTCAAATACTTTTATAAGTAAAAAAGTTTGCAATTCGGTTTATAAATGGTCGAGATGCGAAAAGGGCACTGTGAATTTTGAATCGATTCGATTCAACTTTTGGCATTGCGTATTATATGGCTAAAGCTATGCCCATATTGAATTTCATGCAATTCAGTTCATAACTAACGGAGATGTAAAAGCGATCGAACATTTCTAAACAAAGTTATCGTTCACACGGACAGATAGATGGACAGACAGACAAAGGAACAGACGGAGAGACCAACCGGCAGGCGACAGATAGCAATGCAAAATTATAAACGATCTCTAGGATCGTTAATAAACGGCAAAAGTGTAAAATTATGGAACATGTAAAAAACGGTTTTTTGTTTTTTTTAACATAACTTTTTTTGTAAGCGGTACAGAAAAAATTCCTTCCTTGGTACAAGACTCGACACCATAACGAACCAAATAGCGAAAAAAGTAGAACAATAGCTCTTAAGATAAAGATCTAGTAGCGTCGCAAAGTTAGCGGACGGACGGACGGACGGACGGACGGACAAAGTGGCCACAATAGCGCATTTTTTTTATTTTTGTGGAAATGCGCTAAAAACAGATTAAATTTGTTTGAACGTATTGAAGGTGTAAGCGTACGAAACGGGAACTCCAGTTTGTTTCTATTCGAAATGGACGTTTAGGTAAATAAAAAACGCACTATGAAATAGGATCCTTGGCGTGAACATTTGAATAATTGAAATTTAAGAGAAGGTAATTAAAAGAAAGAATGTATGACCTCAAATCCATATAACAAGATACATTGAACAAATATGAACCAATTTTTTCATAACGTACTTGATTGATTAAAATTAAATTTCATATAGTTCAAATGTGTAAAATCATTTAAAAAAACATATCAACTCTACATAGCTGAAAATAGCCAAAAATACGCGCAAAAAAGCGCTTTCAGACTGATCCATTAAAATCCAAACATAACAAAAATAATAAAGGTTCCAGAATATAATCTTGGAGAACAGCACTTGTTACATTTATTGATGGAGATGGTTACATGTTGTTGGTCGAGTTTGTGTTATGGCATTATTTTCTGGGGATCATCTACATACGCATGAAAAGTGTTTATGGTGCAGAAAAGAATACTGCGCTGTGGGAATCATGCAAAACCCACTTTATTCAGCTTGGTCTTCTCACTCTGCCGTCTATTTTCGTACTGGAGGTTTTACTGTACATATATAAAAATCAGCATAAGTTTGTGCGCAATGGGGACTTACACAATTACAACACAAGAAGGCAACGAGATTTCTCTGTGCCGGTATCAAAACTCAAAGTATCCCAACAGTCACCCAATAGCATTGACATTAAGCTCTTCAACAACCTCCCTAGCACCATGAAAAATACTTCAAGGAATTCAGGTTCAAATTAAAAAAATTATTAGTTCAAAATGCAGTCTATAAAATCGACGAATTCGTAAACATCTGCAAATAAATCTATTTACTTTTTAATTTAAACTTTGTAAATTGCTATGTTACTATGTAATCTTATTATTATTTTTTTTACTGTCCTGACTAGCCCTTACACAATGTTAATCCATTGTCAAAAGGTAACAATAAAATTGAATTGAATTGAATTGAATTGGTAAATAATATGCCAAATAGCCAGTTCATGGTGGTATTCATAGAATCTCACACTTATTTAGCAACACTTCGTGATAGCAAGCGCTCAGTACTCCTTAAAAAAGATTTATTTACACCCCCAACGTCTTCGAAAGTACAATGCTAAAAGGAANCTACATACGCATCAAAAGTGTTTATGGTGCAGAAAAGAATACTGCGCTGCTTGGTGGGTATTAAGAAATGGGAATCATGCAAAACCCACTTTATTCAGCTTGGTCTTCTCACTCTGCCATCTATTTTCGTACTGGAGGTTTTACTGTACATATATAAAACTGAGCATAAGTTTGTGCGCAATGGGGACTTACACAATTACAACACAAGAAGGCAACGAGATTTCTCTGTGCCGGTATCAAAACTCAAAGTATCCCAACAGTCACCCAATAGCATTGGCATTAAGCTCTTCAACAACCTCTCCAGCACAATGAAAAATATAAAGACTTTCAGGGAATTCAGGTTCAAATTAAAAAAGTTATTATACTATAATATCTATAAAATCGACGAATTCGTAAACATCTGCAAATAAATTTATTTACTTTTACTTTGTAAATTGCAACTATGTAATCTTATTCTTTTACTGTCTTGATTAGCCCTTACACAATGTTAATCCATTGTCAAAAGGTAACAATAAAATTGAATTGAATTGAATTGAATTGGTAAATAATATGCCAAATAGCCAGTTCATGGTGGTATTCATAGAATCTCACACTTATTTAGCAACACTTCGTGATAGCAAGCGCTCAGTACTCCTTAAAAAAGATTTATTTACACCCCCAACGTCTTCGAAAGTACAATGCTAAAAGGAATGGGCTATATGAATCGCATTTATAGAAGTATTATTGGTCTGTATCGCCTTTAGAGATAAAAACCTGGAGACAAGTCTCTGTAAATTCACCATAAAGATCATAATAATGGATCGATTTTATTATTATTACGGTAACGTTTACGTTCCGGATGAAAGTTGCCTCGCTATAGGTATTCGTACTTGCGTCGATTTTAGTTGGGGTTCAAATTAGTTGCCACTGGGAACTCATATACCTACTTCAGTCTTCGAAATGTAATTTCGACTGTCAACCGAGGTCGCTTTTATAAATTTGGCTATCCGCGATTAAGAAAGACGTTCGAAAGAATTGAGTCTGTCGTTTGAGAGAAAAAAGTTTCAAACGTGGATAGATTTTTAAGTGCATTCGTAATGGCGTTGCGTCATGCTGCTGCAATTAAAGTTATCCGTTTTTATCCCCATCTGGAAAGTCTCTATCTCCTTTGAAATTGTAGATGTGGCCTATACCTACGTGAAAGTGGTGAGAATAAATGGTTGCGTCCGTGTAAGTGCGTTCGACAACCATTCTATAAATTTCGGGCGAATTGCAAATAGAAAGTTAGTTTAACGTACTTACGTCCACATTTATAAAAGGAACCGAAAAGGCTTTCGATGGAGGAGACTCTTTAGGGACAAATCTGTAGAACTCCACATCATCACGATACCACTTGATGGTGTAAAGCGCCGCTTGTTCCAGATCATAATCACACGAAAGCGTGACGGTATCTCCAGATTTCACAACCTCTGGGACGTAGATTATCACCGATTTTAGAGTGTGGCATTCTGAAAATAAAAATGATTCGATGGATTACAACAGTTTCTCGTTGATTTGTCGCTACAAATAAAAGGGTTAGTTTAATATCTACCCCTGCACGACGCACGTGTTGTCGTTCACACAACCCGTTAATATTCAATTTTGAACTCCACGTGTACCATCCAAAGTTACTAAAATGCATATTTAGTGAATTTATCCAGCACTAAGTAAACATACCTACTCAGTTTGAAAAATTAATGCAACTGTCTTGCCCCTTGTTCAAATACTTATTTAACAATCATTTACAGTCCTTCGGTGTCTCATTAATTATCAATTAAATATTCTTAAGGTTAACAATCGAGCTTAAAATAAAAGCGTAGGTACCCATCATATTCCAACAAATCGGAGAAATCCTTTGTTCGCTTACCCTTACCGCAAATATTTACCACAAGTATAATAGACTACTGATCTAAATACGTTCTAACAATCTTCAAATTTGATTAATATTTTTTCAATTATAACGATTTGTAGTTGATTACCTATAGGAACGGATTCGGCTCAACAAATCCTTGATTTGAAAGTTCAATATTTTAATTGTTCCGGTTGTATACAATACCGTTTGTCAGAGCTGTAAATATTTTTAGAAAAAGTGTATTTTCGGTATCTAGTTACTGAAAGTATCTAAGATACTTTTCTCTTGAGCCAAAAAGTAACTTTGTTTTATACAAAAGTTACTCTAAAGTATCTAGATACCACGAAAAGTAACTAAGATACTTTCAGAGTATCTTGGATACTTTAAAAGCATCTTAGACCTTCTTCTGCGCCTGTAGAGTGATTGTTTTCATTCTCCATTTTTATTGATCCTCTACGACGAAAATTTTGAGCGTTTAGTTCTTTTACGGTCCAATAAAAATGTTTGAGATAAATGTGACTTAGGTACATCGTACATACATGTAATACAAGTACAAAATTTATATTCTTCCTATACAATACATCTATCTATGGATTTATTGGATTTAGCTCATTGAACTGTTTGTTAATTTCTTTTCATGTAAAGCTGTTTTATATAATCTATCTGGATTCTAGAATATTATAAAAAATAAATTTTGGTTAGGTCGTTAAATGTTATTTGTAAAGTATTATGTAAATGTTTAGGTTTTCATTTTCTGTTTCGTTAATTTGCGTTACAATCCAATAATTTTCTATAGTAAAGCGTATCCATACCATATATACTCAATTTCGCTTGATTTTGAGGTAATAAACAAATTTCTTAAGTGATATCACAATAAATATCAAAAAATGCCGAACTTTACTCTAGACTTATATACTGTAAAGTATCTTAAATACTTACGTATAGTAAATAGTTACTTTTTATTAGAAGTAACTATAATTTAACTAGATACTTGCTGCGAGTATGTTTTACAGATCTGCCGTTTGTAGAACTTTAGCTCCAGTAAATTGCTAAATAAAATGCATTAAAGAGCAGTAGATCTGCATTGAGTCGGCCTCTTTTATAACAATATTAGGATTATTAGCCTCATGCACAGAGATTCAACATGTATTGAGTTTTCAAGGTTGGATATTAAGGATATAAGAAAATATGTAGAAAAAATTTTAATTCTAACTTGCAGGTTGACTACGGTTTGCCACAACACCTTGTAGAATTAAGCTCGTTTTGTTTCTTAATTGCTTGAAGCGTCAAGATAGCGGTGTTCGGGTGCAAAGTCAGTCTTTTTTAATGTAGATACAGTATTACATTAGTGAGCCCATCATGAGTTAAACTTGAGCCGTGAACATTGCTGAACGTGCATTTTTTGAAATGATTACCGACCTTTAAAACCATCTGAGATTGGTACCAAAAATGACACTGACCATTGAAAATTTAAACATCGCCATTTTAAAAGATCATTCGCCATTGTGGGCGTGAAAAAATTACTAAGTAATTAAACGACGGCATTATTTTTTGGGAACACGGGGATTCGCGTTTTATATTTGAAAGTGTCCATTTGGTCCCGAAAATAAGAGAAGATTCGCGTTTTGGTCGTTCAAGTCGTGTAAAGAAAGTCAGTTTTTATTGGTCGAAATGCAAGAAATATTACTAAAAAAAACATTTCCCAATAATGTTTTTTCGAAAAATAAAACCTTTGAAAAGCGCTAAATTGATTCTTATTTACTAACTTTGTTTTGTATACTTAGGGCAAGATCTTTGTCAACCATTTTGTATATCTTGGTAGACAAAGATCTTACCCTTAGTATACAAAACAAAGTTAACAACTATGTAAGGACCAAAAATTCTTAGTTACTTATAAAACAATGACATACGATACCTAGATAAATATTGGGAATAATTTGTTACCTATAAACCAAACCAATACCTATGTTCGACTTTTATATTGTCATCAGTTTCCATGCTGAAAGGTTAAGAACCAAGACATTGAAATATAGCACCGCAACAAAGAGTATACACACACAGCTTTAATTTGGTAAATAAGGGTCTACAATTTTCTGCAGGAAGATGCAGGACTGTACTTTTTGCAATAATTGTTTGGAATCATTTCTGATCGAAGGCCTCAGAATCATATCGAACAAAATACCAAACGAAGTAGAGAAATTGCTTTTTAAGTGGATAAGTAATACACACAGATGGACGGACGAACGAACGACAGCAGAAATAGATAAATGGTCTGATGCACAATATGCCAACAAGAGCCTTTTATTTTGGAAATGTGTTAAAAGACCTGTTATGTACAGGGTGTTTTTTTGGGAGCTTTAGTTAAAAGTTTCTGGGAAAGTAAAATAGGTAGGTTTTTGAAAATTTGTACTTAGGAGTTACTCTGAAGGCCGAATCGCTGTAAAATATTTTCAAAATGGCCGCACTTCCGGAAACACCGGAAGTAGATAGTAACTTCGTTATTTTAAATGGCAACCCCTATTTTTTATTGCATTTTTGGATTCTACTTGAAATTTCAGTTCTTTTGATACCCATATGTCGATATCTGCCATTTATGGTTTTTAAGTTATTTTGACTTTAAGAAAAAAAATGGCGGATGCAGATGGTACCTTGATATTTGATTACTTGAAAACGGTTGTAGTCATGGCAACCTATTTTTATCAGTGCATAGAGAATGAATAGGGCTTTCTTTTAGTGCACTTAAAAAAAAGTTAAGTTGCGTACGACCCCCCTATGGATATCCAAATTTATGAAACTTCAAAGACTAAAAACTCAGTTTTTTTTAATGGAATGACCATGTTCTTAATATTGCATGAGATAGAGAATCGAAATTGGCATATTTTGACTATACATGTTCCTATAGCTATCTTGAACAGTTTCTGATTTATTCCCATTCCATTGAATTGATCTCGGAATTGATGCCATTTTTTTCGCATTTTCTTTTTAGTAGTTGGCCATGATTTTATAACAATCGAATTTTAAACAAATCAAGGAATGGATTCTTTAATACCATTGATTCTAGTTCTAGTCTAAATAATTCATTAATAAATAACTCATTTATTAAGGATATAGGACGGAAAATTTTTGAAAAATCTAAACAGAGTCGTTCAACTGAATTTCTTAAACAAGTCTGGAAATTAAGAGAGGTAATGTGATATCTGTTCTAGCAACAATTCCATACCAAAAATGTTTCAACGAAGTTTTTTATATTTTGCATTGAATTTAATATGTTAATCTTGCATTTGCAATTCAATTCATTTTCTTAAATATTCTCTTGTAGAGCTTTGTATCACTTGTGCTTCAACGGTTTGTAGTGCATTAGGGGTACAAAATTTCCAAAATTCATACAATTTCGTTCCAGTTTTGAGTGAATGTACGGAAAGCACGCGCCGCGATTCTGCCCATTTCACCATAAATAACAATTAAATTCCAAAATAGGTGAAACCACTGCGAGTCATTTTTCGATTTTTGAAAAACTTATGTTAACCTATAACAGTGGGTGATGGATTAGTGTCACTAGATTTGTTTAAAATTCAATTGTTATAGAATCATGGCCGACTACTAAAAAGAAAATCCGAAAAAAATAGTGTCAATTCAATAAAATGGGAATAAGTCAGAAACTGTTAAAGATAGCTATAGGAACATGTAATATCAAAATATGCCAATTTCGATTCTCTATCTCATGCAATATTAAGAACATGGTCATTCCATTTAAAAAAACGGAGTTTATAGACTTTGAAGTTTCTTAAATTTGGATCTCCATAGGGGCGGTTGTATACAACTTAACTTTGTTTTAAGTGCACTAAAAGAAAGCCCTATTCATTCTCTATTCACTGATAAAAATAGGTTGCCATGACTACAACCGTTTTCAAGTAATCAATTATCAAGGTACCATCTGCATCCGCCATTTTTTTTCTTAAAGTCAAAATAACTTAAAAACCATAAATGGCAGATATCGACATATGGGAATCAAAAGAACTGAAATTTCACATAGAATCGAAAAATGCAATAAAAAATAGGGGTTGCCATTTAAAATAACGAAGTTACTATCTACTTCCGGTGTTTCCGGAAGTGCGGCCATTTTGAAAATATTTTACATCGATTCAGCCTTCAGAGTAACTCCTAAGTACAAATTTTCAAAAACCTACCTATTTTACTTTCCCAGAAACTTTTAACTAAAGCTCCCAAAAAAACACCCTGTATAGGTAACTCATTTGTTGAGTTCCCTATGCCATTCTAGCCCTTGTTCACAATACATCAGAGGTAGATTCCCCGTTAATATAAACGTTAGGCAACAAATTAAGGGTAAACTATCGCATATTATTTATTCCTAACTCTGACTCACATAATAATGATCCATAGTCCGCAAAAACATTACATGATAAGGAATCACACGGTGAGGTGTAGTTAAAAATTCCACTATCGTTTTTACTCGTCCGCCTGATACGCCAGAGATATAGGTAGTTGTTTTTATGGGTCTTCGAAAAGAGACGCTCTGCCGATGTTGGTAATGGATTCTTTTAGTTGACCCTTGGCATGTAGAATATTGGTTTTTGTGTCAGCATTTTCCTAAGCCGCTGCAAATATGTTATCTCTCGGAGCCTATTGATGGCAAACATATATTTGTCTGTTTTCTACGAGTAGGTATGTTCATGGAAGCAACTTAGACTAAACAGGGTCCTATCCCTTATTGAGAGGAACGGGTTTGGAACCTAGTTGCGAAAGAAAGGGGGTCGATACAAGCACAATGAGCCCTTTGGTGTAACAAAGTGCTGCCTGGTCGGGCTGCCCTTATAAATAGAATGGAATAGAGTTGATAGCTCTAGAGATGGGTGAATGGAAGAGATGGGCTCCCGCTTGCTTGAAACATGAAAGCGCAGGCGAGTACCGCCCTCAAGTTACCCAGGGATCTGCAAAAAGCGTACGGTGTGTTCTTGTTGTGCCCTTTATTTTATGTACTTATCCTTCCTCTGTGGGGGGCTAAGTCCTAGCGGCTGACATGTTGTGGCATAATGAATGTGTGTTTGGTTCTTGTTGAATCAAGAGCAAGTAAAGACAACTCTGTGTGCTGTGTGGGTTTTTTTCGACTGCCCACCATATCCAAACTATGCGAATTTATTATAATGTTTAATCTTTGTTTTTTATGTTATGTGTATCAAATATTAATTTTTTAGGAATTGAAGTGGAGCATAATATGATTCGACATTTCGTAAATTTACTTGATAGTCATTCTAAATATATGCATTCATGTTATTACAAACAATTAATGTTGTTACACAGGTTAATATTAATTTGTTGGTTGGTTTTTTTCTTGGTAAGTTCTTCTTGCCAACCTAGATTTTTATTATTTTGATTAAATTTCCGTTTTTAAATACAGCACTTATTTACTTATGTACCTTACTGGAACCCTCCGATAAGCAACACAATATATCTTGTAGCGACTTTCTTTAAAATACAACGTAGTAACTAGTCCTTAAATTTGGTTCTCATTTTAAATCTTGAGTTGCGCAATCGATACTGGCCTGGGTATGTTACAACTGCAAAATACAGTTCCTTACCTTCTGGGTCTAAAAGTGTTAATAATTCCTTTAAGAGTGGTGCCATTTGCAAAAATTTTATTAGTAAAAACAGTATGGTGTGTAAAAGGCGAATTTTTTGAGAAATAAATCTTCTAGAGATGAATTGTTGAGGGAGGGGAATGGGTGCGACAACTCCTACAATCTACCAGGGGAGAATCCCACGGAATCAAATATTCTAGGGCGAATATTCATTGAGAAAATTAAATTAAATTTAAAAAAATGTATATCGTTAAAGTGGCTGAACACAATATGCCGATGATGCCGTAATGATGTCCAAAAACCGCATTTTTCAATAGGTACAGGTGTGCGTGAGATATTCTGCATGGTGTGAAAGTGTAAAAAAGTATTTACAAAAAATAAGTGTTTGATAGTCCATCTCTAAACGCATTCATGTGCAGAAACAACAACCGCATCGATCGAACCCGAAAGGAAAAACTAAATTAAATTACAGAATTTCCCTTAAAGGAGCTTAAACAAAGTAGTATTCATTCCACATACAACAATTTTATTTGATACTAAAACGTGACTTTCAAACAACCCCATTTCTAAAAGAACACTTAACACGAGATATGTGAAGGGATTTTAAGGGATATATAATACCCGCACATTCAGATAAGTTAGCCACTTAAACTTTTAGAATGTTAAAGCTTCGCCAAAGCACATTATTTTAACCATGTTAAAATTTTTAGCTGAGTAATGTATTTAGAAATGATTAATTATCACAATAATTTCATTTTTATGGAATATTTTTAGCGTAATTGTATCATCCATCTTACTTTCGGTTATGTGTAAATATTGACGCCTCCTTTTGACTCTTTTATAGGTGGCGATTACATCCATTAAATCATAATGACACCCTCATTGTTGATGAACGTAAACCAGAAATGCTTCATAGATATACTTTCCAATCCATTACTTCAGTATGTTGGGTCACCTGGATGTTAACCGTAACCTTTCCTTCTTTTCTTGTGTCTTCAGTTTACAGCAGGTGAGACAAGGTGTTCTGTGTGATTCTATTTAGTTACTTGGAATGATTGAATTAAGGGAGGAATGTATCTAAACATTGTCAGTAGCAAGCGGAATCGCTACATAAGGTAGTTAATTTATAAAAGTATTTTTTATTATACCTGAATCACAATCTCCGTTTTAAACACTCAAATGCGTGCGAAAAAGGGCCTTTAAAACACACGTGCTTTAAAGTTGCTAAGTAACGATACTTCAAGTATGACTTTTGAAACTGTCATCTGGATGAAATAAAAAATCCTCTTAGGTCGCTTTCTGTAAATGCAGAACATTTCTTTGGCTTTTGTATCTATCCTTTGGTTGAAGCTTTCACAAACGCGCGTAATTTAGGGTATGCTTCCAAATCTGTTCCACTTTTTAATCGCAGCATTGCTTTAAAGTTTTGAATGAATGCACCAAAATATAGAAGATTTAAATACCTTTGACATTTCCTTCATATATGCCAGCATTATGGATGCATTTAAGACTGTATTCGTAAGTAACTTCCTATTCATCCATGGAAACAACTTTTCATATTCTTTATAATAGGCTTTACTGGAGTTGGATTTTACACCTACCAACGTTTGTTTAGATTTTACAACAATCGATTTAATGGACGGTGTATTATCTTTTTCAACGGAAATCGTTTAATTCACAAAGACGATGATTTTTATAAGCAAACGTCAAGTGACATTTCCATGGCAATCGTGAAATTACGAACACCCAGCCCACTTAATTAGACATGTATTCGAGTATAACGTCAATATGACTGCATTGTATTCCCTATTTTTAAATTATACTGCAGGTATAATAAAAAATACTATAAGATACACGTGTATAATTGGTCTTTAAAGCACTTGCAACGTTAAAGGCACTCCGCTTTGCGTCGTGCCCTTAAACTCGTTGCGCGTGCTTTAAAGACTTGATTATACACTTGTATCTTAATATACTATTTTCTGGCTATATAGTTTTTTGATGATTACGTGCTTTCAGGAGATAGTTTGTACGGAAAATTGCGTGCGTATAATATGTATTACTAAATAAACAAACGTTTTGAAGTGTAAAAAATTTCATATCTTCCGTAAAATAAATTCCCTGTGTAATGATACGTTCCACTAGAGAAATCGGACATATGCCAAATCGCCAGTGTTCCAATAAATCTTGCTGTGTGTCCGGTCGATTATGACATGAACTACTCACTTGTAAATTTTGTTGATTGCCGGAGTTGTTTTTCGCCGTCACCAAATAGGATACCCGCAACAGTAACTGAATAGTAAAATTAGGGAATATATTGTACAATATCTTAATTATCTGCTTGTTTTCCTCTTCAAACATTCTAAATTTTTGATTTCATACATCGCTACATTTTAATCAAAATAGGGAGCAGTGAAATACTGAAATCGTAACATTTAAAGACAGATAGTACGGCGGAATAATGCCATCCTATAAATCCCGAGAACACGTAAATATTACAAGTTAAAATTTCAGTGTAAATATTACTAATCTGTGCTGCTTTAGAGATACGTATTCTTGTCATAATGATCTAGTGCGAGAGAACGGCCATAAAAGCTGAGATTTACATACTATGATGATTTACATGTTTAGTGCTTCTGACGTTTTAGGATTATTACACAATTATTGTTCTTTGTCAGCTTCCTCTTCCACTACGGCTTGCGGAATGTAACTTTAGAATACATTATTTCCGACTGTTTCTCTAATTAAGTCGCACATTTTCTTTTTGCCACCTGACATTTTCAACGTAGATAGGGGAAACTCGGGGCGACAATCGAGTTATAAAAAAAGAATCCGAAAGCCGTTCGCGAACAACTCTGTTTTACTATCATTGGGCATAAAAACATACCCAAACCGAATTCGTCGGGAGGAGTTTGGGATAATAAAGTTTCCAGAATGCCAGAAGTATTATGTGTCAGCATTCAATTTATTAAATAGCCTCTCCGTAGGACAATTTTATTTTGCTGAGTAAATATAGGTCACAATATGAATTACTGAAATAAGTATAATTTATTCCATTTTCTTTTGTTTTTGACGTACCTAATCACTTCGTGTATGGAATACCTACATCGATTGTTTACTTAGGCAGATTAGAGAGTAAGTTAAAAACGAAAACCATCAACCCTCAAGCTTTTATTCGGAAATGGAAACTGAGATTTCATGCCTACTTCCAGTTACATATAGGGTTTATCATGCCATATGTAAACAGATACATTTTTTATTGAGAAGATGTAAGGGAAATTTGGTAAAAAAAACCATATCGTTTCTAGATGGTTGAAATATGGGATTGCATGAACGAGTATTGAAATGTTAACACTGAGAATAACCCATAACTTTAACCTTGTGTCTAATAACTATCCTTTATTTAATTTGTTCTGCTAGTTTGCTGACCCATTCGTCATTTGTGTGCTCTCTTCCCGCACATATTTTATTTGTTTATTATTGTCTTTATGAAGATATTATAGAATTATTAGCCACTGCGATACACAGTATTTACTATAGCAATATGGTCTTCACCGGTGGTGTCTTTCAAGATTATTCCAGAACATCATTTTATAAATTTAAAAAAATATATGATTTTTTTCTAAATTTTGTCTGTGGGTCACACTTTCCGGTCGAATTCAGGCAAGCGTGACTCTGACTTATTGTCATGATTATGGAAATGATGTATTCAACAACTAAGGAGACCGTAACTCATATTTCTGGCCAAGGAAGGGATTCTTTTTAGCGCATTTTTGCAAAAATTTTTTTTTGTAAAAAGTAGCTTTTTAGCGCATTTTTGCAAAAATTTTTTTTTGTAAAAAGTAGCTTTTAATCTCACTTTGGCTGGCTGGCTGGCTGGTCGGCTGGCTGGCTGGCTGGCTGGCAGTAAATGCGCGCCCGTAGAAAAACGCTTGTAAAAAGACAAGGAGTGTACATGTAACTATCGGGGCCGTGTAATTAAGAACGTTAGGGATGGGGCTACAAGATTTGGAGTCGACGACATCTGGACGCCATCCCCGAGCGTATTATACTAACCTGGAGATTTTTCAGTTTTTATCTATCTTCTTCTACAGTTTTTCTCCGATTGTTTTCAAATTGGTGTCGTCGGGAAGATCTTGTCAACGCGCTCAACTCCTGCGTGGCGGAATTTTGTTGTTTTTTCCTAGGGGCGAAATAAACCACCTTTTGCGCGGCGCGCTTCGAGGGGTAGTCGACTTTGGGCGCCCAAAAGTTTCTTACAGCGCGAATCGCGGTCTCTCTTTCTCGTGTCACTAATAGAAGGTCGAGCTATGTGAAGTACCCAAAAGTTGAATACGATTTTATGCCGGGATTTTAGCGAAATCTACCAAAATGTGAATTACGAATGAACGGGACGTCGGAACTGTGTATCGACAAAGGGAATGTGGTAACCCCCGACGAGATCTTACTGATGGTGGAGTCGAAACTTCAAATCCGAATTGTTGCGGGTGATCAGAAGTGGGTGTCGACAAAGGGAATATGGTAACCCCCAAAGGATTTTAATGATGGTGGAGTCAAAACTTCAAACGCGAATTGCGAGTGCACGGTAAGTGAGAAAATGGTACCGACAAAGTGAACGTGGTAGCTTTCGGCAAGATCTTATTGATGGTGGAGTCAATATTGGCTAATAAAACACTGATCTGCCACACAAAAATGCGCTGAAGTCCCTTCGATCTCACACGAGGACTTTGATCATTTTTTATAAGTCGCACCCTTCTTCTTTACTTTTGATCTCCAACAAATCTTTAGTAGCAATTTGCGGCGTGATTGTTTCCTCCCCTAATAACGTTGGCTATTGTGCCCATCAATAGGTATGTTGGTAAGTACGAATTACATACTATCCCTAGATGTCCAATGTAGGTACGTGTGCGATTTTTTTAATTTTTTTTGTTTTATTTTTTATTTTATTTTTTTAAGGACCCTACATAACTTCATCAGACACAGACACAGACACTAATCGTTACTTGATTTTAATCCGTGCGATTAGTTAACCAGGCTAGACCTGAGTTCTCACAAGAAACACCGACCATAATAATAATAATAATAAACAAACGCAAAAACCTTAACAGCACCACAGGCTCACAAAATACTGCAATATCTCCACCAAAAACCCAAGCAACCACACAAATACAACCTCAAGAACAAAGAAACACCATAAATACAAGTAAGGCAACATGCACTACAAAGACAGGTCCACCCAATAAAGTTACACGTCCTAGCACAGTTAAAAAACGCAATACTCCTTCTTCTCAGAAACAACCCACTCGTATACAACCGAAGCGCAAAAACCTTAACAGCGCCACAGGCTCACAAAATACTGCAATATCTCCACCAAAAACCCAAGCAACCACACAAATACAGCTTCAAGAACAAAGAAATACCATAAATACAAGTAACGCAACATGCACTACAAAGACAGGTCCACCCAATAAAGTTACACGTCCTAGAACAGTTAAAAAACACAAAACTCCTTCTTCACAGAAACACACCACGTTATCACAACCAACTCGTATTCAACCGAAACGCGAAAACCTTAACAGAACTACATGCTCACAACATACTGTAATATCTCCACCAAAAACCCAAGCAACAACACAAATACAATGATATTTTTGTTTTGTTTTCTTCTTTCCTGATAGCGTTGACTATTGTGGCCATTAATAGCTATGTTGGTAAGTATGAATTACATACTATCCGTAGATTTCCAATGTGAGTGTGTGAATATTTATTTTATTTTTTTTTTTTATTTTTTTTTTTCTTTAGAACCCTACATAACTTCACCAGACACAGACACTAATCGTTACTTGATTTTAATCCGTGCGATTAGTTAACCAGGCTAGACCTGAGTTCTCACAAGAAACACCGACCATAATAATAATAATAATCCTTTATTTGCTCAACAGAAAGACATAACCTTTCCAATTACTGAGCAAAAACAACATTTTACAACTTGCCAGAGTACAATAGAGTTAAAAATAAATCAAAAATAAAAAAAAATATGTCTAGTAACATTGATAATAGTACTTAAACTACCGAAACCAATAACAAAAAACAAAAAAACAGTCAAACAAACAAAGAGAAAAAGAAAAAATGATCTATCGGCCCTCTTGAATAATTACTAAGTGCGACTAATAATACTAAAAAAGTTTGATTAATCATAATTGATTATAGGAAAAATAATGTTCTATGAAAATATTAAAATTAATTACTGTTCATGTTAATAACCGAGCGTAACATTTCCGGTAAAGAACTGTAATGAAGATCACAATTTTGTGAAATTAAATTAAAATGATAAGAGATTATAAATGAAGGATTTTTGCGCAACAAATTAGATTTAGGAGTGGGGTTTGTAAATGTACTAGCATTTCTATTAATGCGCACCGGAACGGTGAAGTTTAGGCCAGTTAATAAGTGCGGACAATCAATTAAATTATGGATTAAGCCAAACAAAAATTTTATACTATTTATTTCTCTGCGAGATTTTAGTGACAATATGTCAAATCTTTGAAGGAGACTAGCAGTTGGAAAGCCTCTTTGGGGGTAAAACCCATCTAATCTATAAGATATATATTTTAAAAACCTTCGTTGTATTCTTTCAATGCAATTGATCTGATTATTATAATGGGGGTACCAAACTAGGTCGCAGTATTCTAGTTTGGGCCTTACTAGGACGTAGTATAGTCGATCAATATTATCTGAAACCATAAAAACTGCGGCTCTTCCAATTTTCTTCTGAGCTTGTTCTATTAATGCCCTTCTTTCTTTTAAGTATTTTTGGCCTTTTTTACATTTTGGTTATTGTAGACACGACGCATAGCGGAGTGCCTTCAAACGCTGCAAGTGCTTTAGAGACCAATTATACACGCGTTTCTTATAGTATTTTTATTATACCTGCTATATAATTTAAAAATAAGGGAAATAAAAAGAAATTGTATTGACGTAACACATTTCTAATCAAGCGGGCTGATTATTCGTAATTCCATCATTGCCATACAAATGTCACTTGACGTTTGCTTACTGCCTTTGTAAATAAAATGGAAGATAATACACCGTCAATTCAGTGGCTTGTTGCAAAAGCAGAACAAAAGTTGGTAGGTACAAACTCCAAATCCAGTAAGGGAAATAAAGAATATGAAAGTTCGTTGGAGTGGATGAATAAGAATCATCTTTCAGACAAAGTCTTTAATACAACGTGAATGCATATATGAATACAATGTGAAAGATATTTAAATTTTCTAGCCTTTGGTGCACTCATTCAAAACATCAATCAAACATGCGATTAAAAGATGGAACAGATTTGGCAGCATACCTACTCTAAACCACGTGGATATGTGAAACCTTCCAACAAGCGATTCTAATGCAGGTATAATAAAAAATAATTTTAACAAATCTCTCTCGGGCTGCTAAAATAACATTTGTATAGCTTGGGGATTGCGAATAAATCACATCAACTTTCTTATTTCTTATGGACACCACATTAGCAATAATTCCATGGCTGTGTCGATGGTGACTATGCGAAACAATAAATTGTTATTACCATAAGAAATACATTATAAACTTCAAGGGAAACATTCAAGGTTACTTCTCAAATGAATTACCAAGTGTTTGGTATCACTGGTTTTGTAATTTATTTCTCAATCAAGTGACGTAAAACCAAATCATCAACATCAATAATTAATACTCTGCATTCAACAAAACGAAGTCCACATAACGTCATGATCATACAAGTGTGTAAAAGTAAATGATATTTCTTTTTTTTATTGTTGTTCGTGCGGTTGATGATGGTTGTAGTGGTTTGATTTAATGTAAATAGTATTTGTGGAAGTTTGGGGTTTAATTGTTTTTAAGAATTTTGTCACGTGTGTCTACGAACCCAGTACATTTAGTCTCGCGTAATTTAGGTAAGCCGACGTTGTAATTTAAATAAATGCAAGAAATTTTATTTGCAAATCTAGTTTTTGTGGTCAATGTCATTAATGATTAGTGGGGTGTTTTTTATTTAAGTTCTGATGGATGAAAGGCAAATATGGCGACGTGAGGAGCGGAAGAGATGGAAAGTTAATCGCGGGGAACTATCTGGACGAATTAGTGCGATTGATAGTCGTTCAGATGAGGAAGAATGTTATGCAAGAGAATAGATAGGGAAAATTAAACGCTAAAATTATGATGACGTTTCAAAACAAAAAGTCGGTACCTATGGATACAGAGCAATTAAAGCAAGGGTGTGTGGAAAGATTGCCAAACTATGACAAGAAAATAGAAGAATTAAAAAAGAAAGGGGTTCCCGTGTATACAGGATTTAAGGTAAGTCTAAACGATGATATATGGAAAAAGTTTACCCGCTTTTTTGTGTGGTTTTCAAATTTGTAGGGTTTAACTATATTACCCAATTCTCGTGCTGGGGGCGTCCACCCCGTCTTTTCCCCGACTATCTACACGCGGTCGTATTTTGCGCTCTTCTCAAACACCTCCTCGTTTTGCGTAAGCATCAAGCTGTCTTTTAACATCTCACCCGTATAACCGACATCCACTCCTGTCATAATAAGTCTGGACCCCAGTTCCATAGTAGTATACTGATCTGGGCGCTTATTATGGGCGCCGACAAATGCCTCTTGTTACTCTACTCTTACTGTCAATAATTAAGCCGCCCTCTGGCAACTTTCTGATATATATAAAGGCGCCACCCACTTCTTTCGCAGTAACGTGTTGTCTAAAACGCTTGAGGATATGATTGGCTTCCACCTCTCTTGGACGCCGGTCTCGGAGTTCTATTGATAACAAGCTTCATAGCTTTGGCGAAGTTAAGCCCTACCTTGGTTCAGGCGTTTAAATAGTTACAAGTTGACTGCTCACTGTTGGTTTGCGACTGGCGCTGATTGGCTGGGTATCTCCTCCCTAGCTGACTTGGGTTGTTTCACAGATTGCAGGAATGGCCTCTGTTTGATTTGTCACATATACCAATGGTATGGTCAGAGCTATCCAGCTCTTCTCTGATTAAAGATTGGTCTTGCCTTGTAAATCTTAAATAGTGGCTCTGGTAATCTTATCCAGACTTACATTGACTTGCAGGCCTTTGACATGGTCTTCATTAATGTTTTTGACTCATTGTCCTCGGGATCGATCTCCTGTCCCGGTCTTTTAAGGGTCGAGTTATATTTGGCAAATATTCTCTTTCCCACTTCCTCAGTGTTGAGAAACATCGTCTCTTTGCAGCTACGTTAGACAGAAATGAAAGCTCATGAAGTTTCCTACAAAAAAACGTATAACCCGTTCTTTTCTAGTTTTAACCATTTGGGAGATATATAGATGTACAACCAGAAAAAGTCCAGGAAGTATAGTTTCCGAGTGGAGTTCATTGTCATGATTTCTGAATTTTCAGCAAAGGGAGCACCAGCCACTCCGTAAGGTTTTGTACATCCAAAGAATCCCTAGCAACTCGGGAATCACAAAAATCGATATGCTTTTCTGCTGAAATGAAATTCAACCCAGAAAACTCTTCCAATGACTGACAGATCTTATGAGTGGATGCAATCCCTTGAATGTATTTCGTCAATGTGCTGTCTGACCACTTCGCTAACCACTAATATCCAATCAAAAGCAATTCTGCGCGTTGAAGCAAATTTTCTGCTTATACATCTATATACTCGTAGCTTCCAAAGGATTAAATTTTTTGGAGGGAATTGAACTTTCATTTTGTAAATGTGAGTGCTTATGAAAAGGTTGATAGTTTTCGAGATATTGAGGAAAAACCGAAAAAAGTGACATAAAATACAAAATGGTGGCCGGTACGCAACAACCTCCACATATGAGTTTTTTTGATATGTTCAAGAGGAAGGTCCAAAGAACATTTTTGGCCAAATTTCAAAACGATAAGTTGTTTTATTTTTATTTGTCGATTTTGGGGTAGATTGACTGGGCTCTTGGTGTTGGTGGCATAGCGTAGAGTAGATAATAAATAAATAAATAAATAAATTTCCTTGTAGGTGGTCTTCTGGGTTTATATAAATAAGTATGTATCGTGTGTTTAGGGTTACTAACATCCCACTTTGGGCACCTAAGGATTTTTCGCATGGGGACTAGTGAACCACTCTGGCCACTACATAGCTACAACGTATATTGTATCAGATTTATAATGTGTGCAACAATTTGCCGATAAAATTTTGAAATGTGTTTGTAATATGGGAGGGAGCCCCCCATAAAATTAGGATATTGATGTGCATCAGTCCCCCAAACCATGTATAGAAGTGATGATGTTGTACTGCAGTGTAAAGATAATATTTCGTGCTGCTAAGAATGGTGCTTTTCGTATTTCTTGGGAGTAGTGCGGAGGAAATGACTCTCAGCTCGGCACATAGAGGTTTGCGTTTTTGACTCCAGCTTGACCTCTCCCTATTTATGTGCACTAAAGTAATTAGATACTGATATTGGTGCTGCACAGAAAAGAATGAAGAGGGGCTGCTCCTGCTTGTGCTTGAGGAATCGGACTTAATTCTGTTTCGATTTTATGGAATGGCTATTTAGGAACACAGAAGAATGATGTAGACCACAAACATCCCAAAGAAACCTACAGTAGGTATAATAACGAATAGTTAAGATCGTTGTAGCTGGCATCGTATCAGACACTATTTATCCGAAAATGGCTTTAAAATTGAACACAAAAAGCGTGAAAAAACGATCTATTAACTCACAACATACGTAACACAACTACTGGAAACTGTTTAATTTTATACGTACAAGTTAAAACGGAAACGAACGCTTGCATTTTGGAGCTAAAGCTTGAACCGACTTTCCTTAATAGGTATGCAGTATTTATTAAACGAAAAAAAGAAAACAAGCGCACAAAGGAGACGTTTCTAGAGAAACGTTATAAACTTTCGAGAACCGTTCTAAATCCTGAATTTGGTCCCGGTTGTTTTATATTTATTACCTTCAAATCTGTTATCTTATTTCCAAAGAGAATATAAAGAAAGAACGAATCAAAATGTAAGTTGGGGAAAAGAGACAGGAAAAATGAAAGAGTTTAAGAGCGTAAGTGAATGAGGCGAGTGTAGAAGGAACAATTTTAATTCTTTAAGGAATTCCCTTTTTTTCCTACGACTGCATCGGTGGTACTTAAATAACTTTATCGCAGCTTACTACGAGGAGCTTAACCTCTAGGGTGTATTAAGACCTCGGCCTACGTTACATATACAGAACCGCACTGGAGAATTTTTACATTTATCCTAATATCATTACGGATGGAATGTAATATAAATTTTAAATGTATTTCTTTCTGCCAAATAGAATCGTTTTGTGCGTTTTCGGAGTTTACTTTAGCGCCCTCTAAATAATAAAAATTGCGAAACAATATTCCAGAAATAAATTTGCTGTTTAGCGAGTTCGTTTGCATATCGTATGCATTATACAAATTCTCCGAAGGACCATAACAGAAAAACGTAATTGTAACAATTCTTCATCATTCTGAAATATAAAGAAGCTCTGAATTGGGAATTTAGACGATTTACTATTATACCAGTTGTCTTCTACGATAGCCTGAATATTTGATTATTCCGAAAAAGCTCCGATTAATCACATAATGGATTGCTGGCCTGTATGGAAAAACTATATTTTATCATTACAGGAATTCATACTGTACACCAGTTTGTGAATTCATGCTAACACGCTACTAGTGTTCGTACGCAGCATAATAATATACTTTTCACGACGCACGAGGTATAGGGGGTTATTAATAAACCGTATTACAGTGAAAACTCTGTAATGGAGCAGAATATACAAACATTTCTTTGTAAAAATGGTCGCGTGTAGTTATTATTCCAAAATAAAACTGTACAGTGACCAAATTGATTGTGCCGCAAGGAAATAAATATTACAATGGAAAAATTTTAATTAAATTTCCACGCCAGGAAAGTACTCACTACAGCTTACAAAAAAACTACATACATTTCGAGAAGATAATTTTCCGATATGGTTAATTAATTTTTCCCCCCTAAAGTTTGCATATATTTCAAACTAAAGTGAGGCGCTTCGTTTCTATAGGAAAATTAGCAGTTCGAGATTTGTAGATATTTATAATCAATACAATCGCGTCAGCAATTAGAAGAGCATACAAAAGTAAATGAATCCGCAAACTTGCACTTGACGGTTCATTAGTTTCGAGTATATTAGCCGTCTCATTAGTTTTCACGAAATGCAAACCGTTTGAGAAACCATTACATCTCATACAAAGGCGCAATCAAATTTCCCGACGGTTTGCAGTCGTTTGAACTCTGCATTTCGAGTTCAACTAAAAATCTCCTCCTCCTTTGCCGAAATGCTCTTGCCCACTTCATTCTCAATTGCAGGAAAAATATTTTACTTTACTACGTACCTGTCTTACAAACCACATTCAGTTGGAAATCCAGAACGCTTTTCCCCAACTTCGGATTGATTTAAAAGCTAGTATGAATGGAGCAATCTACAGAAATAAAAACTTTCAAGCAAAGAATATCTAAACATAAAACTCATATTCGGGATTTATTACATGTAGAGTCTTAATTCATTTTTCATATTCACGAATTTTGGCCCATTTTTTCTCTAAATTAATATTAATCCAGTTGAGATGTATATCACTTTCTCTTAACCCAACATCAGCGGCAGTGTATGAAAATTAATAATGCATTATTTTCAACTCTTGTTCTAAAAAGAGACGGTCGTATAAAAGCGCAATATTTCTCGTTATATTGTAGAGAGAGGTAGCCTAAATAAGCCATTTCTAAGCACATAGCACATACAGTAGACTTATTAGAGTCTGACTTCAATATCGCTGTTTTGTTGTGGGCTATAAAATATCTTTTATTCAACAGTTCTGGCGCATATTACATGATTAGTTTTTGCACTTTTGGACGATGCTGTTGGAAAATGTGCACAAGAAATCGACTAAATGCAACTCGTTCATTCAACGCGCTAAGTCGAATGGAAAATAGAGAACTAACATTTAGCTTTTCTTTAGAAAAAGAACGCTTTTTCGACAAACGTATAGCATTGTATTGTACGTCCACGAAGTGTTCCATGAATTTATATAAAAATTCAGCTCACTTTATCAAAACGATGCATTTAGAAGTCGTTACGATATCTTCTTGTGCCACTAATGTATCGGGAGTCTACCACGATTTGAATATAAACATGGTTCCAACAAGTCAATCCAATTTTAAATAGGCACTATACAGTCAAAAATGTGTGTTTGTCCGGGATTATTTTAACGAGGATAACTTTTGTTTTAAGATGCGAAGCAGATCGCATATTTCACTAAACCGTATACCACCCCCACCTATAGGAAATCAAATGAATTCTAGCCTTCTAGGCTCTGTCGTAATGTCTAAAGCTAAACGTGATTACTTTGAAATTTCATTAACATTAAAGTTATCTTGAAATATTCGGCCATACTAGTATTTCAAAAACAATAATCCAAAAAAGGACATTTTAATATCCGCCCCAAAGCCCTAACTCAAAGTCCTCTTATGTCAATTCCGCACTGATTTTATATATGTCCAAATTGCTTATCCGATAATGATTCATATAGAGTGTACAATTAAAAGTGTTAAACAGGCTTACTTGCATGTTCCTTTGCTTCTTTTTTGACATTTGGTTACAAGATCCCACATAAGGTCAACCTTCGCTCATCTGTTTACCCAGTGAAATATATTTTTTTTAGCAAACACATTGCAAATGGCTTGCCTAAAAAAATTAAGTCAAGACCACCCTATTAAAATTAATGTAATTAATATCTCTGTCTGCTTCTATCACATGGAGAGAGCCAGGGTTTCTAGTCTATAACCTTTGATTGAGAAGTCTAATCGAAAAAGTACGAATTGTTTTGGATTCTACGCCCCAAAATTAATAAGAAAAGTGTTTTTTTCCCGAGAAATTTTGGTGTAGTCGATTTTTGGTAAAAAAGGAAGGTTATATATACACTGCCTTTTTTTGAGGCCCGAAAAAAAAATTGTCTCAGATCGACGCGGAAAAAAATTTTCTTATAGAATTCTGTAGAATCCATAATTTCAAACAGTTCCAAGATTGGGCTACTAGTTCAAAAGTTACAGCCCTTTGAATTTTCTTTCGAAATTGGTTTTCTAGTCTATAACTTTTGATTGCGAGGTCTAATCCAAAAAGTATGAATTGTTTGGATTCCACGCCCCAAAATTAATAAGAAAACGTGTTTTCCTGAGAAATTTTGGTGTAGTCGATTTTTGGTAAAAAAGAAAGGTTGTACACTGCCTTTTTTTGAGGCCCGAAAAAAAAATTGTCTCAGATCGGCCCGGAAAAAAAATTATTTTATAGAATGGGGCCTGTAGAATCCACAATTTCAAACAGTTCCAAGATTGGGCTACTAGTTCAAAAGTTACAGCGACTACCGTACTGTTTAGGGAATGCAAACCAGCGGTAAAATTTCGATCCTGTTATTTGCAGTAAATGTAAGTAAAGGGTGTCCCAAAATTAACGCAAGATTTGAATTTGCCGCCATTTGTGCGGTGAAGTGTTGGCAACCCTGAAAAAAAAGCAATTTGACAGCTAACAGTATAGGGTTATTAAAAATGGAGCGTTACACGATAGAACAACGTGTCTTCATTATTAAAGAATATTTCAAAAATAGTGAAAGCTTGGCGGCTGCAGTTCGAAAATTTCATACAAAATATGGTCGGAATAGTGTTTTAACTTCGTCAACTGTGAAGAGATTAATTGAAAAATTCATGGAGACTGGATCCGTTGGAGACGCCAAACACACTGGTCGTCCAAAAACAAGCCGTTCGAATGTGAACACTATTCCGACCATATTTTGTATGAAATTTTCGAAATGCAGCCGCCAAGCTTTCACTATTTTTGAAATATTCTTTAATAATGAAGACACGTTGTTCTATCGTGTAACGCTCCATTTTTAATAACCCTACACTGTTAGCTGTCAAATTGCTTTTTTTTCAGGGTTGCCAACACTTCACCGCACAAATGGCGGCAAATTCAAATCTTGCGTTAATTTTGGGACACCCGTTAT